>NC_079492.1:23530874-23833904 GCF_020520425.1 Spinacia oleracea | reverse complement strand
ATAGTTTTCGCTCAGCGAGGTGTTACTTATTGGTCCTAAAGGGGCAAGGTACACAAATAATTGTGAGTACATGTTAGTTTTGGTGAAACTCAACGATATAAGTAAGGAGTCCTTTTATGTCGTGGCAAAATCGATAGGTTTACCTAATAAGTTCTTAGACGTACCTATCAACCAAGAATAGTTTCTAGACTATTAGGAAAAGGCTTTTGCTTACCTAAGATGTTTTAGAATTGAGTCGACAAACTGTGCTTAATTCTTCAATGGTTTTAGGATCTTGGAATCATTTTATTCACACCTGCCGGAACAATAAATTCGAATAAAATGCTAATAACTTGTTGAAATTGCATGATTGCTTTAATTTTCAAGTTATTACTCATGATAAATGTTTAGACTTTGCATGCTTCAATGTATGTTTTAATTATGTTTTATAATTAAATATCTTGCACTGCAGTAAATCCTTTTAAGGTAACAGTAAATTTCCTCGATTGGTAGTGAATCCAAGAATGATTCACGGAAATGAGAGAAAGTGAGCAATTTAAAATGTACATTTCTTATAGCGACTTTTATGGTTGTTTTTGAACATCAAAGTCGAATGGCAAACCAATTGGTGCTTGTGAATTCAAAATACACTGTAGTTTTGAGATCATAAAGCATTATTACGCTCAGCTTTACCAATGGTTAACAACCTAATATCTTTGTCCATTTAATTCTCGAATGAGTCTAGTCCCTAGACATTCGAATAGATCGATGCTTAGAGAACTTTAGAAGCTTCTAGTAAGATCATCTAGTTGAAACAAAATATTCAACATGAATTAAAATGGTAAAGAACCTTGTTGGTGACATTGGACATGTCTAACAAAGTATAAAAGTCAACACTAAAGAATTCAATTCTTAAGACTATAAGAAAGGGTACAAGAAATAGGAAAACAAGGAACAAATGAAAGGAATTTACGATTCCGTTTCTACCTATAAGTTTATGTTTAAAGAGAAGTGACCTAGCAATCAAACTTCCTTGGTATCATATACCGCTTGAGGTTCTTACTTCGGTAATAACTCAAACAATGGAAGCTAGGCTACACTAATGACCTACAAGTGGGAAATGAAGCATGGCAATGCTACATTAATTGTAGGGTCATCTAGTTTGTTTTAAGTCCTTTCAAGGCTGGAACTTAATGGATTTTGTTCCATAATCAGCATACCTAAATTTCTGTTTCAAACACAGAAAGACTCACATTCAAAAGAACAAAAACAATGTTTGTTTGTTTATTTGAATGAAATGGTCATTTACGGGTTGAGTCAATATGCTTGATTAAAACAAACAACTCTTTAAAAATAAAAACTTTACTAGGTTTAAATCAAACCCTTGATTTGAGTTCCACTAATCTTTGGCATTGTTGCTTAGACCATATCAACAAGTTAACATTCACAAGCTCTATTTTAATGGACTTTTGAAAGTTGGTTGATTTCTAGATCAACTTAAGACAAGCTAGTCTTACTTGTTGAAAGTAACACAGAATATGAACTATTGTTAGAACGCCTAGACGATAGAGTTCAAAGCTAAAGAAAGGTTTTATGACTTTATTATTTCACATGGATTTGAGTGAATATAGGTTTATTTACTCAAATGTGATATAAGTTGAATCTGTTTGGCTAGTTCAAAGATTCAGAAGTATAAAATCCACTTGGCAAGAAATCATAAAGATCTAGGTTAGATCATGTTGATGATTACTTGAGACCAAATATGATCATCAATGATTGTGTGTTGTAATTTCACAATCTAGGTCCATAAGATATGGCATATCTTAGTTGGAATAATCGAAGTCAATTAGTACTTGATTCGATCAATGATGGATCATAAAGACTTTTCCTATAATTTCTAAAACAAAATACTCAACTACCACCAAACTAAACCAAATTCGTCAAAGCTATTGAAAAGTAATTTCAAAATATCTTTTCATAATATATCTAAAGAGTTCCTAAACTCAGTGGGAGCTTAGTGTTTGTTATTCAACAAACTAAGGCCCCAAGTATAGATATATGTTTCATTGTGATTTATTCAAATGAGACACAAGGGTATTGTTTCTACCACGAATTTTTGAGAACATAATGTTTGTTTGCTCGAAATGATGTCCTTTTGGAGATTCGTTTCCAAAATGACAAGTGGGAGAAAATAGACCTCGAAAGTCTTCGAGGCGAACAACAAACATAGATGGACATTCCGGAGGATTTTCGAAGTTCTTTAGAAAATCCGAACACGTATTCTTTAAGGACTTTAGAAGTGGCTTTAAAGAATAGACATCTCTTAGAAGACTTTACAAGTGCTTCAAGGAGAACATAATATTCAAAGGACTCTCAAAGTGCCTGTTGATATTCTATTGTTTGATACCCAAGTAGGCATAGAGTTCAGGTCAATGAAACTTTGAGACTCTTCTATTAGATAGTGAAGAAACCTACAACTTGCAGTCAAACTATTATCATGAGTTTGTGACCTGTGAGAAAGCTATGACGAAACCCAGATTCCCTAAAAAGGTTAGAGGCCATATATAGACTCAAATGTTTTAAATGGTTAGAGGCCATAAAACCTACTCAATGTTTTGATGACAAAATTGAAATTTTGTTGATTTGCAAGAATAGTTTCACACCTATTGGTTGCAAGTTTGTTTTAAGGATAAAAACCATCAAACATGGAATTGTGTTCACACACAAAGCTAGATTAGTTGCTCAAGGTTACAAGCAAATTCACGGTGTGGATTGTGTTGAAACCTCATGCAAAATCGTAATGCTTAAGTCTATAATTCAAGCAATGATTGCATATTGGTACATATGGCAATTGGATGACAAAACGTATTCCTCAATCAAATGTTGGAAGAAACTATGTACATGACATGTCATAGGATTTGTGGATCCAAATAATGCTTGAAATGAATGCTAAGCTTATGAAATCTAAGTACAGATTTAAGCAAGCAATTGGGAATTGGAACTGTATTTTAGTGAAGCTAATAAGCATTTTAGTTTCATAAAATATACATGATTCTTATAGATATATAAGAAGTTTAGTGGGAGTAGGTAAAACTTATTTGGTCCTATGTGTATCACACATATCTCTCTATTGTGAAATAACATTCAAATGCTAATGACTTAAGTTTGAAATTATTCATCAATGATGGACCAAGGCGAAACTTAGTACATACTGGGTACTAAGATCTATTTACAAAGATCTTATAATATTGTTTTGGATTAAGTAATGGCATTTACTAAATCAAACACGAAATACTCCATTGGAGATATTCGACCCATGTGAATAAATCTAAGTAAAAGAATGTTTGAACTATGTATAAGTATTTACTAAGTTAACATCAAAGAATCTAATGAGATTCTTCACCTATATTATATGTCAAAGAATTTAGCTGGATTTAGTATCTACTGAAATTGAATGAGCTAAAGTTACATGAATAGAATTCAATTGGGAATTATTCTGCAAAAGAATTTATCATGTAATGATATAATATGAGGATCGCCAAAAACGTATCGTATGACTTTGGGCATGACGAACATATACCAATCTCTATTGATCTAAGTAAAGATCAACTAGATTGAGATCAAGAAAAACTTATGGTACTTGAAAAGGTACATAGGATTAGTTCTTGATTCAAGGAAATAAAGATATGCTAAATATTGATGCTACACGCATAAACACTGGCAAAGGATCAAGCAAGACCCTTTGAAGTTAACCATTGACAAGGACGAGCTATAGAGCATTGTGTTTTGAAATGGCAACATGGATTGGAGACCATGAGTTGTTGCGTGGGAAATTAAATATTAATTTCTATGTTCTAAGATACAGCTGGAAAGTCTTCCACATATTTGTGAACTGCTTGGATAAGCAAATCCAAACAAAGCATCACTAGCAACCTATACAGTTGAAGTAAAAGTAATTATTGCCTAAGAAGCAATAAAACAGGGTTGTTTAAAGTTCTTCACTGAACTTGGGTAGATCACCTATCTGCAGGCTTGATGGTTCTTCATTGAAAAATGCGTAGAACCACTCTTGAAGCAAGAAAAACGTCTGCTAACTTGATGGTTCTTCATTGCAAAATGAGTAAAACCACCATCAAAGTAAGAAAGACTAGATCACATAATAAACAAACTCGAAAAGATCTTATCACCATATCTCGAAGAACATTCGATGAAAAGGATATTAAGATTGGCAAAGCATGATAACTAAACCTATGCAACAAGTGAGAAGCAACACTCACGTTGTAGCACTGGAAATCAAGCATAGCTTTGAATTCCATGAAATGTTTTAAAGATGGGTTTGAGGCCCATGGTTGTAAAACGTTGGGGTTGAACATTTATCACATATATGAAATGCATTTTCATATTCCATTTAATCTTGGTTTAATATTAAATGATGAGTCCCTTCAATTTGACAATATATTCAAGATAGACTGTCAGGACCAGTCCTGTGACTAAGAAATGTCTATCAAGTGAACTTGAATGTCAAAAGTTGAAAATGGTGCCTAGTCGGAGTTTTCTATAAAATTGGACGCATAGAAAACGTTAGACGACTAGAATGCAAGATGACTAGTAGTTCTGTTTCTTGAACTATGTGGACATGGCAATGTCATAATCATTTGCATAGATACTTACTTTGGGAAGACTAGTATCGGACAAGACCTATGAAACTTTACTGTAAGAGATGAAAATCTGTCACAAGTAAATTTCATTAAAATTATTAGACACTAAGTCCTCAATACCTGAGTGATTTGAGATTACTTGTTTGAGAACTGATTGCTTTGACGTTGACCAACCGTCGCACCGTAAAAGGAGGCTATAAAGGCAACGCTCAGGTAATCACCTATCAAACGAAGTCTAATCTCAAGATCGCAAGATTGGGATTGTCCTCCCATAAATCGGGATGAGATGCTTAAAAGTTGTACAAGGCCTCTCGGATAGCTAGAAACTGTGAAATGCATGGCCGTGCTCGGATGAATCATAGGCTATGATTATCTGTTTATTTGATCAGTTGAACTCTGAAACCGAGGAACACCTCTGGACATAATAAGGATGACAACTCTTACCTTATGTTTAAGAGCAAGCATCGAGCGACAAAGGAATTAGGAAATGCACACTTGTCCCTAAGGACAAGTGGGAGACTGAAGGAAATAGTGCCCTTGGTCCAAGTATGCATATAATATTAAGTCTAATAAATGCGGTTCAGTATTAATTAACAAGTTAATAAATCAGTGAGATCAAGTGAGCTGAATGCCTGACTAGAGGCCGCTTCAGTTCAAGTGGAATTAATTATATTAATCCACAGCTTACTCTTGACTGAACCCGTAGGGTCACACAAATAGTACGTAAACGGATCAAGTATTTAATGACATTAAATACTCCATCTATGGATATTCGGAATCGACGGATCTTGGTTTCAGTGGGAGCTGAGATCGTCACAGGCAAGAAATGAATACTCCGGAAACGATGATATTGCCGGAAACGGAAATATGGATCGTATCGGAAATATAAATATTATCCAAGTCGTAGATGTTGCCGAAAACGGAAACATGGTACGTATCGGAAAATATTATCGGAAATGGAAATATTGCCGGAATCGGAAATATTGCCGGAAACGGAAATATTGTCAGAATCGGAAATATTATCGGAATCGGAAAATAATTCAGGAAACGGAAATATTAGATATTTGTTCGAAACGGAAATTAATTCCGGAATCGGAAATATTAGATATTTGTTCGAAACGGAAATTAATTCCGGAATCGGAAATATTAAATATTGTTCGTATCGGAAATGAATTCCGGAATCGGGAAATTAATCGGAAGCGTATCGTACGAATTAGCAACGGACGAGGCCTGCCAGACGAAGGCCCAGCACGAAGCCGGGCCATCGCCTAGCAAGCCAGCGCGCCACAACGCACCAGCCAAGGCTGCGCCAGGCCCACCGCAAGGCAGGCCCAGCGCGCGCCAAGGCTGCGGCAGCATGTGGGCCTCGTGGCAATGTGCTGCGAGCTCGCGGGCTGCGCGCGCGCGCATGGCACCCCTCGTGGGATGTTGTGCGTGCGTGTGTGTGTTTGTGTGCTATACGAATCCTAAAGCTATCAGGTTTCGACATATGATTAAATTCCTAAACCTAAAAGGATGAATTAATTAAATAAGAATTCTATTAGGATTCTAGTTTAATTAATTCGTATCCTAATAGGATTCCAGTTCCTTTTCCATACCTCTATAAATAGGTGCCTAGGGTCATAATTTATAGATACAATAAAAGACGATTCAAGTATTCAAAGTGATTTTTGAGAGCAAAAATTCAGTCATATAATTGCCTACAATAGCCGAAAATTCTAAGTACCTTAAGGGAGATCCTAGTTGGTCAAACTTAAGGCGGATCCGGACGTGCTGTGGACTATCTACGGAGGGACGACACTTGGAGTCCTAAAGACTTGTTCTTGTTCGGTTCGGGCGCAGCTAGGGAGGGCACGCAACAAAGTGTATGCATCTAAACTATGCTAAATGATTATGTGTAAATAATATGCTTTCCTGGCTTTATGGTTTTTCCGCATGATTTATGTTTTGTCATATGAATCATAACCTTACAAGTCGTGACCCAACGTGCTCATAAGCTTTGAGGCCATTAATTTTTTCGCCAAATGGTATTGACACCTTAGGCTCACTTTGGGGGTTGTGCGACTATGGAGGAATGATTTCCAGAATGTGACTGTTTCCATTTTGCAAATACATAATATATTCTTTTTATTGGTGAGAGGGAGTATTGAAGCTGTAGATTCTTAGCAAGGGATGACAATTATATATGGGTGCTTATTGATTGAAATGTTAGGAAGGGAGACTCAATATGGTTTAACCTTTTAACTTGCAGAACGACACCAAGCATTAGGACCAATTCTATGTATAAGACAACTAAGGCCTAGGATTTAGATTGTACTTTGGCATAGCCTAGTCTAGACTCGGATTTTTTTATTTTTTTATTCGAACATTATTTTTTCCTTGAAAACTCTATTTGAACATTATTTTTTTGAATTCTTTGCCCATGTGACATTCAAGGTTATTTTAGTTAGCATGCTCGGTTTTGGTGCCGAACATCATCGTCATAGGAGGCCTAACAACGACACAAAGAGTTATTTATTATTTTTTTAGTCGCTTTTAGAATCGAGTGCCTTTTCATACGCCCTCGTAGCAATTTTCTCGAAAAGTTTTTTTTTTTGCTACGTATTTTTTTTATGCGCGGGCACCGAGGCTGCTGTGCCTGATCAAAAGGCCAGGCAGCAACTTCAGCGCCCAGCGAAGGGCGTGAGAAATATTGGCGCCCAGCCATGGGCGTTGAAAATGCGTCCCTGACTGGTGCTCGTTTTCTGTTTGCGTATATTTTTTGTTTATGCGACTTTGATTTTGCGTGCTTGCCTAATAACGCCCTTTACACGTTGTGCAGCGTTTGTGGGATTCGTTACGGGCCATCCCGAGCGTCGCTTATTTTTGTGGCG
Organism: Spinacia oleracea; assembly: GCF_020520425.1. Classification (NCBI taxonomy): domain Eukaryota; kingdom Viridiplantae; phylum Streptophyta; class Magnoliopsida; order Caryophyllales; family Amaranthaceae; genus Spinacia; species Spinacia oleracea. The sequence goes on along the minus strand of NC_079492.1, from coordinate 23,826,394 downwards.
ATCGTTCGGGTTTGCGGAACACGTATTTTGGTATAACTCTTTGGCCAATTGGTTTATGAATGTTTGGGAAATTTTTAAGGTCGTTGGTTTTCTAGCATTATTTGTCACACACAATCACATAATTCGCTACACATAACTAACATTACATCATGAGACAAAATAATAATATGTCACGTAGTTTATGATAGGCTTCTATGGGTAGTATTTGCGCCAGCTTGGTACCGCTTCTATCGCAGATCCAACACATGCCCCGGTCGAGGTAGTGCCTTTAACAGACGAATTTCGCCCAAGAGGCCAATCACGATGTAAGCCAAGGGGGCATGCACCAATGAGAGGGACCTAGTGGGCGAGCGATTGGGTTTGGGACGGGTGTACTACTAGCGAAAAGTGCCGAGTGGACAACATTCGAAGCGTATGCACCCCCCGGTTGGCGATGGGTATCCTTAGTCCCAACTCCCGAGATGAAACATCCCAAGGGAGCCAAGATTCGTTATGCGGTTCTGTCCGTTCACATTAATATGCTGATTTTCAGGTCGTCCCAACTTGATGGGGAAATAAACGCGGGGTAGGATTGTTTCACCCTTCGGCTATTTTGATTACCTACGAGCAAGAGTATTTCCTTCACTATCCCCAGCGGAGTCGCCACTGTGAGGGGGTCGAAAAAGCACGAGGCTAATGCGTGACCTCGTCCCTCGTGGGCGTGACGTTTCTTTTTGTCAAATCAAGTGTAATTGGATTTCTTGTGAGTTTACACCCAATTGACTAGTAATATAGGAGTCGCCATTCAGTTTTTAACGACAATGAGAAAAACTGACAAAACCCAGTTATCGTGACATAAAGGGAGTGCAATCATGTTTGACCACGACGGCCATAGGTTCCCTTGTGATCCCTGGTGTGGGGATCGCTCAACGTACACCCGCAGGGTAGAGATTGAGGGTTCGGGGGACTGTAACTACCGAGAGGAGTACTCGCTCTTCGATAACTCCAGAGGCAGGATATCCTTACTAGCTCAGCATAAATAATTGAAGGGACATGCGTTAACTATTAAACTAATCTGAATTGATTTTAACAATATGCAACACATAATACTAGATCGATCGTGATTATCTTGTTTAGATTGATTTAAGGGACCTAGCATGATAGTTCAATTTCCCAAGATATTATCTTTATTAGGCGTGATAGAACAATCAGATTTAATAGTTTAACAGTTTTATAAAAGGGTGATAGGTTATGATACATATGACAAAACATAAATCATGCGGAAAAACCATAAAGCCAGGAAATCATATTATTTACACATAATCATTTAGCATAGTTTAGATGCATACACTTTGTTGCATGCCCTCCCTAGCTGCGCCCGAACCAAACAAGAATAAGTCTTCAGGACTCCAAGTGTCGTCCCTCCGTAGATAGTCCACAGCACGTCCGGATCCGCCTTAAGCTTGACCAACTAGAATCGCCCTTAAGGTTGCTTAGGAATTTCGGCTAATATGGTGCAAGTGTATGGCTGATTTTTCTTCAAAATCTTACCTTTAGAATACTTCAATTGTTTCTATAAATTATGACCCTAGGCACCTATTTATAGAGGTATGGAAAAGGAACTGGAATCCTATTAGGATACGAATTAATTAAACTAGAATCCTAATAGAATTCTTATTTAATTAATTCATCCTTTTAGGTTTAGGAATTTAATCATATGTCGAAACCTGATAGCTTTAGGATTGGTATAGCACACAAACACACACACGCACGCACAGCAGCCCACGAGGGGCGCCATGCGCGCGCGTGCAACCCGCGAGCTCGCAGCCCATGCCACGAGGCCCACACGCTGCCGCAGCCTTGGCGCGCGCTGGGCCTGCCTTGCGGTGGGCCTGGCGCAGCCTTGGCTGGTGCGTTGTGGCGCGCTGGTTTGCTGGGCGATGGCCCGACTTCGTGCTGGGTCTTCGTCCGGCAGGCCTCGTCCGATGCTAATTCGTACGATACGCTTCCGATTAATTTCCTGATTCCGGAATTCATTTCCGATACGAACAATATTTAATATTTCCGATTCCGGAATTAATTTCCGTTTCGAACAAATATTTAATATTTCCGTTTCCGGAATTATTTTCCGATTCCGATAATATTTCCGATTAAGACAATATTTCCGTTTCCGGCAATATTTCCGATTCCGGCAATTTTTCCATTTCCATCAATATTTTCCGATACGTACCATGTTTCCGTTTCCGGCAACATCTACGACTTGGATAATATTTATATTTCCGATACGATCCATATTTCCGTTTCCGGCAATATCATCGTTTCCGGAGTATTCATTTCTTGCTTGTGACGATCTTAGCTCCCACTGAAACCAAGATCCGTCAATTCCGAATATCCATAGACGGAGTATTTAATGCCTTTAAATACTTGATCCGTTTACGTACTATTTGTGTGACCCTACGGGTTCAGCCAAGAGTAAGCTGTGGATTAATATCATTAATTCCACTTGAACTGAAGCGGCCTCTAGCTAGGCATTCAGCTCACTTAATCTCACTGAACTATTAACTTGTTAATTAATATTGAACCACATTTATTAGACTTAATATTATATGCATACTTGGACCAAGGGCACTATTCAGTCTCCCACTTGTCCTTAGGGACAAGTGTGCATTACCTAATTCCTTTGTCGCTCGATGCTTGCTCTTGAACATAAGGTAAGAGTTGTCATCCTTATTATGTCCAGAGGCGTTTCTCGGTTTCAGAGTTCAACTGATCAAATAAACAGATAATCATAGCCTATGATTCATCCGAGCACGGCCATGCATTTCACAGTTTCTAGCTCTCCGAGTGGCCATGTACAACTTTTAAGCATCTCATCCCGATTTATGGGAGGACAATTCCAAGCTTGTGATCTTGAGATTAGACTTCGTTTGATAGGTGATCACCTGAGCGTTGCCTTTATAGCCTCCTTTTACGGTGCGACGGTTGGTCAACGTCAAAGCAACCAGTTCTCAAACAAGTAATCTCAAATCACTCAGGTATTGAGGATTTAGTGTCTAATAATTTTAATGAAATTTACTTATGACAGATTTTCATCTCTTACAGTAAAGTTTCATATGTCTGTCCGATCCTAGACTTCCCAAAGTAAGTATCTATGCAAATGATTTTGACATTGCCATGTCCATATAGTTCAAGAAACAGAACTACTAGTCATCTTGCATTCTAGTCGTCTAACATTTTCTATGCGTCCAATTTTATAGAAAACTCCGACCAGGGACCATTTTCAACCTTTGACATTTAAGTTCACTTGATAGACATTTCTTAGTCACAGGACTGGTCCTGACAGTCTATCTTGAATATATCGTCAAATTGAAGGGACTCATCATTTAATAAACCACAAATTAAATGGAAAAATGAATTCTATTCATTTATTGTGAATGATTAACCAATAATGTTTTACAAAGAATTAAACTTTAAAACTTTAAAACAATAAATAAGGACATCAAAGCCATTCTCCAATATGCTTGATTTCCATAGCTACAGTGTGCGAGTTGTGCTTCGCCTGCGACAGTGGTTTAGTCAATGGATCTGATATGTTGTCATCAGTTCCAATCTTGATTATCTCGACTTCTTTTCTTTCAACGAACTCTCGTAGAAGGTGAAATCTACGAAGTACATGCTTGACTCTTTGGTGGTGTCTAGGCTCCTTTGCCTGTGCAATAGCTCCGTTATTATCACAATACAGGGCTATTGGTCCTTTAATGGAGGGGACTACACCAAGTTCACCTATGAACTTCCTTAGCCATATAGCTTCCTTTGCTGCTTCATGTGCAGCAATGTACTCCGCTTCAGTTGAAGAATCCGCAATGGTGCTTTGCTTAGCACTTTTCCAGCTTACTGCACCTCCGTTGAGGCAGAAGACAAACCCAGACTGTGATCTAAAATCATCTTTGTCGGTTAGGAAACTTGCGTCCGTATAGCCTTTAACAATTAATTCATCATCTCCACCATAGACCAGGAAGTCATCTTTGTGCCTTTTCAGGTACTTCAGAATGTTCTTGGTAGCAGTCCAATGTGCCTCTCCTAGGTCTGACTGGTATCTGCTCGTAGCACTGAGTGCGTACGCAACATCCGAGTGTGTACCTATCATAGCATACATAATTGAACCAATCAATGATGCATATGGAATCCCATTCATTCGTCTACGCTCATCAAGTGTTTTTGGGCACTGAGTCTTGCTTAGAGTCATTCCATGAGACATGGGTAGGTAGCCTCGCTTGGAGTCTGCCATCTTGAACCTATCAAGCACCTTATTGATATAAGTGCTTTGACTAAGTCCAATCATCTTTTTAGATCTATCTCTGTAAATCTTGATGCCCAATATGTACCGTGCTTCTCCTAGATCCTTCATCGAAAAACATTTCCCAAGCCAAATCTTGACAGAGTTTAACATAGGAATGTCATTTCCGATAAGTAATATGTCATCGACATATAATACTAGGAAAGCAATTTTGCTCCCACTGACCTTCTTGTATACACAAGATTCGTCTGCGTTCTTGATGAAACCAAAGTCACTGACTGCTTCATCAAAACGTATATTCCAGCTCCTTGATGCCTGCTTCAATCTGTAGATTGATTTCTTTAGCTTGCATACCTTTTTAGCATTCTTTGGATCCTCAAAACCTTCAGGCTGTGTCATAAACACAGTTTCTGTTAAAACGCTGTTTAAGAAAGCGGTTTTGACATCCATCTGCCATATTTCGTAATCGTAATATGCAGCGATTGCTAACATTATCCGAATAGACTTTAGCATTGCAACTGGTGAAAAGGTTTCATCGTAATCCACACCGTGGACTTGCCTGTAACCTTTTAGGTCGACTTCACCCTTGCTTAACTTTCTACTTCTTTTTAGTCCCTGTGAATTGGAACATAAGTGTGAGCCACAACCTGTATTTAATACCCAAGAAGTTGAATTAGCAAGTATACAGTCTATAACGAAAATACCTGAAGATGGAACGACTGTTCCGTTCTTCTGATCTTCCTTTAGCTTCAAGCAATCTCTCTTCCAATGCCCCTTCTTCTTGCAGTAGAAGCATTCGGATTCAGAAGTGGGTTGACTGATCTTCCTCTTTTCAGACTTGGCGCCAGTTTTCTTAGTTGGGCTGGCCTTGTTGCCACCTTTCTTAGCATTCCTCTTCTTTCCAGATTTCTTGAACTTACCCCCGCGCACCATAAGCACATCCTGCTTATCACTTTTGAGCGTCTTTTCAGCGGTCTTTAGCATACCGTGAAGCTCAGTGAGCGTTTTGTCCAGACTATTCATACTGTAGTTCAGTTTGAACTGATCATACCCGTTATGAAGAGAATGGAGGATGGTGTCTACAGCCATTTCCTGAGAGAATTGCTGATCCAGCCGACTCATATTCTCAATGAGTCTAATCATTTTGAGAACATGTGGACTTACGGGCTCGCCTTTCTTAAGCTTGGTCTCAAGAATTTGCCTATGAGTCTCGAATCTTTCGACTCGAGCCAGATCTTGGAACATGTTCTTCAACTCACTGATGATTGTGAAAGCATCTGAGTCGATGAACGTTTTCTGCAGATCTGCACTCATGGTGGCGAGCATTAGACATTTCACATCCTTGTTGGCATCAATCCAACGTTTGAGGGCTGCCTGAGTGACCCCGTCGCCTGCGGCTTCGGGCATCGCCTCTTCTAGGACATACTCCTTTTCTTCCTGCATAAGAACTATTTGCAAGTTCCTTTTCAAGTCAAGGAAGTTTTTCCCGCTCAACTTCTCCTTTTCGAGAATTGATCGAATGTTGAATGAATTGTTGTTTGCCATAATTAAAACTACAATTGAAAAGAATAAAAAAATAAATAACCATTCACAGTTTCTCTTAATAAACTTAAATTTCAGCATACATGCATAATTCAATGTTCATTAAGCATTTTATTCAAGTTATGTGTTCCGGCAGGTGTGAATAAAATGATTCCAAGATCCTAAAATCCATTGAAGAATTAAGCACATTATGTATTTGAAGGAAATAATGCCCTTGGTCCAAGTATGCATTCTATGTTAAGTCTAATAAATGCGGTTCAGTATTAATTAACAAGTTAATAATTCAGTGAGATCAAGTGAGCTGAATGCCTAGCTAGAGGCCGCTTCAGTTCAAGTGGAATTAATGATATTAATCCACAGCTTACTCTTGACTGAACCCGTAGGGTCACACAAATAGTACGTAAACGGATCAAGTATTTAATGGCATTAAATACTCCATCTATGAATATTCGGAACCGACGGATCTTGGTTTCAGTGGGAGCTAAGATCGTCACAGGCAAGAAATGAATACTCCGGAAACGATGATATTGCCGGAAACGGAAATATGGATCGTATCGGAAATATGAATATTATCCAAGTCGTAGATGTTGCCGGAAACGGAAACATGGTACGTATCGGAAAATATTGTTGGAAATGGAAATATTACCAGAATCGGAAATATTGCCGGAAACGGAAATATTGTCAGAATCGGAAATATTACCGGAATCGGAAAATAATTCCGGAAACGGAAATATTAAATATTTGTTCGAAACGGAAATTAATTCCGGAATCGGAAATATTAAATATTGTTCGTATCGGAAATAGATTCCGGAAATGGAAATTTAATCGGAAGCGTATCGTACGAATTAGCATCGGACGAGGCCTGCCGGACGAAGGCCCAGCACGAAGCCAGGCCATCGCCCAGCAAGCACGCACGCCACAGCCCAGCGCGCACAAGGCCGCGCATGCGTGGGCCGCGCTGCGTGGGCTGCTGCTCGCATGCGTGGGCAGCCCTTGTGGCTGCCGTGTGTGTGTGAGTTTGAGCTCATGCGAGATTCCTGAATCTGCAAGAGTCAGTGTATGATTAAATGTCTATTCCTATTGGATAAATTGATTAAGTAGAATTCATGTAGAATTCTAATTCCAATTAATTCGCATCCTACTAGGATTACGATTCCTTTTCCATAACTCTATAAATAAAGGCCTAGGGGTCATAATTTATATACAAGTTTCAAAGTATTCAAAAGTGAGTTTTTTGAGAGAAAATTAAAACCCATCTTGCCCCAAAAGTGCCGAATTTTCTGAGTACCTTAAGGGCGATTCTAGTTGGTCAATCTTAAGGCGGATCCGGACGTGCTGTGGACTTTCTACGGAGGGACGACACTTGGAGTCCTAAAAGACTTGTTCTTGTTCGGTTCGGGCGCAGCTAGGGAAGGCACGCAACAAAGAGTATGCATCTAAACTATGCTAAATGATTATGTGTAAATAATATGTTTCCTGGGTTAATGGTTGTTTCCGCATGATTTATGTAAATGTCATATGTATCATAACCTAACAGTGGTATCACGAGCCCCTTATTATTTTCATAATCTAAATTGCATGAACATGGTTAAATATTACAAATTTGCAAGAATTAAAAGGGGTGATTAATTTTCGTAATTGTTAATTAATTGCAAATTGCGTTTATTTAATTATATGTACGCAGTTTTTCGGCAGTTTCTTCATTACTCATCCGAATTGAGTGATTTTTGTGTCAATTCCGCATGTAAAAGGCATTCTAAAATTTTGACAAAAATAGTATTTTTCTGCCGAACCCAGAATTCTCAAATTCGAAGCCTAACTATGACTTTTCGAAGGTTTTAGTTTTTCGGATGCAAAATTTCGTAAATTTAAGATGTTAAATTAAATATTTGCGATTCTTGTTGATAAATCTTGAATTTTTGATTGACCTACTGCATATGTTTAACAAGTTTGAATGCCTAGTCTTGTTAATTATGCAATCTAATTTGTAATTATGATTAATTTGTTGAAAATTAGAATAATTTAGAATTAATTTGATTTTCATAATTAATTGTAATTTAATTAGAAACCTATGATTAAAAACCACCATAAAAATTGTAAATTTACGATAAATTTTAAATTTTTATGACCTAGACTTGAATCCATATCAATCGGAAATCAATTGGATAATAAATTTTCGATTTTTTCGCCCTAAAATTATGAAATTAATATTATTTATTAATTTGTCATTAATTTTAAATATAAATTTTAAATTTTTATGCGATTCGTTCAAATAACTTGCACGCACGAAGCAATGGACGCTTCGTGTTACCCTTAAGGGGTGTTGTATAATGCGGGCATGCGACGACGAGCAAGGGAGCTCGTCGCCCGTGCGGCACGAATGCAATGAGCAAGGGCGTAGTGCACGAGCGCAAGGCAGCAGCCCTGCCTTGTGTCGTGTGCCACGAGCAATGAACGGATGGGCATGGGCGAGGGGCGAGCCAAGGCAGTCGCGTGTGGGCAGCAAGCGAGCTGCGCCACAGCGCGCGCTGCCTCGCACAACAGCGCGCAACCTCGTGCGCAGCGAGCGCAAGCTCGCGTGCCACGAGCGCTGCGCACAGCATCACTCGCGCGCACAGCGCGCGACGTCGCCCGCCCAGCGAGCGATGTCGCGCACCAGCGAGCGATGGCTCGCGCGCGCGCAGCGAGCGATCTCGCGCGCCAGCGAGCGATGGCTCGCGCGCACCAGCGAGCGATGCAGCGCCCCAGCGAGCGATGGCTCGCGCGCACCAGCGAGCGATCTCGCGCACCAGCGAGCGCGGTAACGCGCGCGCGCTGCGAGCGATAGCTCGCGTGCGGTGGGCGCTGTGCGGAGGCTTGCGTATGGGACAGCAGCAGCTATGCAACGAGCGCATGGGCTGCGCGCACATGGCCAGCAATGGCTGTGTGCGTACAGCCCATGGGCGTGCAACGCATAGGATGTTTGCGTTTCGATTAGATCGTTTTTGAATGTTTAATTTGAAAATTTCAGTTCACGTAATTTTAATTGATTTTAAAATTAATAATTTGAATTAATTTCTTGGATTTTAATTTTGAATATTATAATTATAATAAATGGCATTTATTCTAATTATTTTACTAAAATTAAAATCATAAATTAATTTAAATGTGACTGAAATTAAAATTAAATTTTTGGATTCAATTATAAATTTATATGAGCTTTAAATTTTAATTAAATTTGTATGTTTCCGGTTAGACTAGAAATACAATTTTATGTTTAAAATTAGTAAAGCATATGAATTTATTGGTTTGAGTGGGAGTGCTTTTAGTCATAAACTCTTGATTAGGTCTACAAATCCTTAAGGTTAAAACAACTCGATTAGAATTAATAAGGACTGAATAATTGGTAGATTATTGGTGACCTTGATTAATTGCTGCAAATGTTTACGTGATGCATAATGTGTTTTAACTAACCAGCTATGTGGGCCATTCATGATAATGAATGGGTGAATGGTATATATTGTATATGTACTGTTTTGCAGGTTATGAAGTGACTAGTATGGCCCAAATAGGATAGAAAATATGGTCTGCGTACCATTAATTTGAATGTAATTGGTCTAAAGCACCAAAGTTATTTTTCAATTCAAATATGGTCTGCGTACCATCAAATAGTTGTAATTAGTTATAACTTATCCTATTTGAAGAAAATGGTGCCTCCCACGGAGATTTTCAAGACGGACTTTGAAGTCAAAGCTTCAAGATGAAGTCGGGCCATACTAGATCACAAATATCTTATGCATGTTTTAAGTTATTTATTGCTTTAAATATGTCTTAAAATGCATGAGATCAAAAGCTTGATTATGTTGCATGATTAAGGATTTTAGTTCACTTAAAATCTAACCAACATAGTAAGAGCCTTAAGTTCCAAACTTAAAAATTGAGTTAAAAGGTGCCATGCCAAAATATACACTTGCTTGGATATCCTTTACATCAATCTAGTAATAGTTTTCGCTCAGCGAGGTGTTACTTATTGGTCCTAAAGGGGCAAGGTACACAAATAATTGTGAGTACATGTTAGTTTTGGTGAAACTCAACGATATAAGTAAGGAGTCCTTTTATGTCGTGGCAAATTCGATAGGTTTACCTAATAAGTTCTTAGACGTACCTATCAACCAAGAATAGTTTCTAGACTATTAGCAAAAGGCTTTTGCTTACCTAAGATGTTCTAGGATTAAGTCGACAAACTGTGCTTAGTTCTTCAATGATTTTAGGATCTTGGAATCATTTTATTCACACCTGCCGGAACACATAACTTGAATAAAATGCTTAATAAACATTGAATTATGCATGAATGCTAGAATTTAAGTTTATTAAGAGAAACTGTGAATGGTTATTTATTTGTTTATTCTTTTCAATTGTAGTTTTTAATATGGCAAACAACAATTCATTCAACATTCGATCAATTCTCGAAAAGGAGAAGTTGAACGGGAAAAACTTCCTTGACTGGCAAAGGAACTTGCAAATAGTTCTTATGCAGGAAGAAAAGGAGTATGTCCTAGATGAGGCGATGCCCGAAGCTCCAGGCGACGGGATCACTCAGGCAGCCCTCAATCGTTGGATTGATGCCAACAAGGATGTGAAATGTCTAATGCTCGCCACCATGAGTGCGGATCTGCAGAAAACGTTCATCAACTCAGATGCTTTCACAATCATCAGTGAGTTGAAGAACATGTTCCAAGATCTGGCTCGAGTCGAAAGATTCGAGACTCATAGGCAAATTCTTGAGACCAAGCTTAAGAGAGGCGAGCCCGTAAGTCCACATGTTCTCAAAATGATTGGACTCATTGAGAATATGAGTCGGCTGGATCAGCAATTTTCTCAGGAAATGGCTATAGACACCATCCTCCATTCTCTTCATAGCGGGTATGATCAGTTCAAACTGAACTACAGTATGAATAGTCTGGACAAAACGCTCACTGAGCTTCACGGTATGCTGAAGACCGCTGAAAAGACGCTCAAAAGTGATAAGCAGGATGTGCTTATGGTGCGTGGGGGCAAGTTCAAGAAATCTGGAAAGAAGAGGAATGCTAAGAAAGGTGGCAACAAGGCCAGCCCAACTAAGCATACTGGCGCCAAATCTGCAAAGAGGAAGGTCAGTCAACCCACTTCTGAATCCGAATGCTTCTACTGCAAGAAGAAGGGGCATTGGAAGAGAGATTGCTTGAAGCTAAAGGAAGATCAGAAGAACGGAACAGTCGTTCCATCTTCAGGTATTTTCGTTATAGACTGTATACTTGCTAATTCAACTTCTTGGGTATTAGATACAGGTTGTGGCTCACACTTATGTTCCAATCCACAGGGACTAAGAAGAAGTAGAAAGTTAAGCAAGGGAGAAGTCGACCTACGAGTGGGAAATGGAGCACGGATTGCTGCATTAGCCGTAGGAACTTACTATTTGTCGTTGCCCTCCGGGCTAGTTTTGGAACTGGAAGAATGTTTCCATGTTCCAAGTCTTACTAAAAACATCATTTCAGTTTCCTGCTTAGATGCTAAGGGATTTTCCTTTATAATAAAAGACAATAGTTGTTCGTTTTATTTTAAAGAGATGTTTTATGGATCTGCTAGATTAGTCAATGGACTTTATTTATTAGATCACGACAAACAAGTATATAACATAAATACCAAAAAGGCCAAAAAGGATGATTCAGATCTCACCTATCTGTGGCATTGTCGATTAGGCCATATAAACTTGAAACGCTTAGAAAGACTTCAAAGGGAAGGAATTCTAGAACCATTTGACTTAGAGGATTATGGTAAATGCGAATCATGTTTACTTGGCAAAATGACAAAGCAACCTTTCTCTAAAGTTGGAGAAAGAGCAAATGAACTATTGGGTTTAATCCATACAGATGTATGTGGACCAATGAGTACAAATGCTAGAGGTGGTTTCAGCTACTTTATCACTTTCACTGATGACTTCAGTAGGTATGGTTATGTCTACCTAATGAAGCATAAGTCTGAATCCTTTGACAAATTCAAGGAATTTCAGAGTGAAGTAGAGAATCAATTAGGCAAGAAGATCAAGGCACTGCGGTCTGATAGAGGCGGTGAATATCTGAGCTATGAATTTGATGACCATCTGAAAGAATGTGGAATTCTATCAGAATTGACTCCTCCTGGAACACCACAATGGAACGGTGTGTCAGAACGGAGGAACAGAACCTTGCTAGACATGGTCAGGTCAATGATGGGTCAGGCCGAACTTCCATTAGAATTTTGGGGACATGCACTAAATACAGCTGCACTCACTATAAATAGAGCTCCGTCTAAAGCTGTCGAAAAGACTCCATACGAATTATGGTTTGGAAAGCCTCCAAATGTGTCTTTTCTTAAGATTTGGGGATGTGAAGTATACGTCAAACGATTAATTTCAGACAAACTTCATCCAAAATCTGACAAATGTATCCTTGTGGGCTATCCAAAGGAAACAAAGGGGTATTACTTCTACAATACATCTGAGAACAAAGTGTTTGTTGCTCGAGATGGTGTCTTTTTGGAGAAAGATCACATTTCCAAAATGACAAGTGGGAGAAAAGTAGACCTCGAAGAAATTCGAGTCGAACAACAAACTCTAGAGAATGCTCAAGATGACATTCAGGATGAAACTCAGAGATCTTTAGAAGAATCTGGTGAGAATCATGGTCAATCTAGAAATGTTACCCCGCGTAGATCGCAAAGATATAGATCTCAACCGGAAAGGTACTTAGGTATTTTGACGAACGAGAGCTATGACGTTCTATTACTTGAAAGTGATGAACCTGCGACTTACAAGCAAGCTATGACGAGCCCTAGCTCCAAGCAGTGGCAAGAAGCCATGCAATCTGAATTAGACTCCATGTCTGAAAACCAAGTATGGGATTTGGTCGATTTGCCAGATGGCTACCAAGCCATTGGAAGCAAATGGGTTTTCAAACTGAAAAAGGACAAGGATGGGAAACTTGAAGTTTTCAAAGCTAGATTGGTTGCGAAAGGTTACAGGCAAGTCCACGGTGTGGATTACGATGAAACCTTTTCACCAGTTGCAATGCTAAAGTCTATTCGAATAATATTAGCAATCGCTGCATATTACGATTACGAAATATGGCAGATGGATGTCAAAACTGCTTTCTTAAACGGCGTTTTAACAGAAACTGTGTTTATGACACAGCCTGAAGGTTTTGAGGATCCAAAGAATGCTAAAAAGGTATGCAAGCTAAAGAAGTCAATCTACGGATTGAAGCAGGCATCCAGGAGCTGGAATATACGTTTTGATGAAGCAGTCAGTGACTTTGGTTTCATCAAGAACGCGGACGAATCTTGTGTATACAAGAAGGTCAGTGGGAGCAAAATTGCTTTCCTAGTATTATATGTCGACGACATATTGCTTATCGGAAATGACATTCCTATGTTGAACTCTGTCAAGATTTGGCTTGGGAAATGTTTTTCGATGAAGGATCTAGGAGAAGCACAGTACATATTGGGCATCAAGATTTACAGAGATAGATCTAAAAAGATGATTGGACTTAGTCAAAGCACTTATATCAATAAGGTGCTTGATAGGTTCAAGATGGCGGACTCCAAGCGAGGCTACCTACCCATGTCTCATGGAATGACTCTAAGCAAGACTCAGTGCCCAAAAACACTTGATGAGCGTAGACGAATGAATGGGATTCCATATGCATCATTGATTGGTTCAATAATGTATGCTATGATATGTACACGCCCGGATGTTGCGTACGCACTCAGTGCTACGAGCAGATACCAGTCAGACCCAGGAGAGGCGCATTGGACTGCTGCCAAGAATATTCTGAAGTACCTGAAAAGGCACAAAGATGACTTCCTGGTCTATGGTGGAGATGATGAATTAATTGTTAAAGGCTATACGGACGCAAGTTTCCAAACCGACAAAGATGATTTCAGATCACAGTCTGGGTTTGTCTTCTGCCTCAACGGAGGAGCAGTAAGCTGGAAAAGTGCTAAGCAAAGCACCATTGCGGATTCTACAACTGAAGCGGAGTACATTGCTGCACATGAAGCAGCAAAGGAAGCTATATGGCTAAGGAAGTTCATAGGAGAACTTGGTGTAGTCCCCTCCATTAAAGGACCAATAGCCCTGTATTGTGATAATAACGGAGCTATTGCACAGGCAAAAGAGCCTAGACACCACCAGAGAGTCAAGCATGTACTTCGTAGATTTCACCTTCTACGAGAGTTCGTTGAAAGAAAAGAAGTCGAGATAAGCAAAATTGGAACTGATGACAACATATCAGATCCATTAACTAAACCTCTGCCGCAAGCGAAGCACAACTCGCACACTGCAGCTATGGGAATCAAGCATATTGGAGAATGGCTTTGATGTCTCTGTTTAATGTTTTAAAGTTTTAGAGTTTAAATCTTTGTAAAACATTATTGGTTAATCATTCACAATAAATGAAAGGAATTCATTTTTCCATTTAATTTGTGGTTTATTAAATGATGAGTCCCTTCAACTTGACGATATATTCAAGATAGACTGTCAGGACCAGTCCTGTGACTAAGAAATGTCTATCAAGTGAACTTGAATGTCAAAGGTTGAAAATGGTCCCTAGTCGGAGTTTTCTATAAAATTGGACGCATAGAAAACGTTAGACGATTAGAATGCAAGATGACTAGTAGTTCTGTTTCTTGAACTATGTGGACATGGCAATGTCATAATCATTTGCATAGATACTTACTTTGGGAAGACTAGTATCGGACAAGACCTATGAAACTTTACTGTAAGAGATGAAAGTCTGTCATAAGTAAATTTCATTAAATTATTAGACACTAAATCCTCAATACCTGAGTGATTTGAGATTACTTGTTTGAGAACTGGTTGCTTTGACGTTGACCAACCGTCGCACCGTAAAAGGAGGCTATAAAGGCAACGCTCAGGTAATCACCTATCAAACGAAGTCTAATCTCAAGATCGCAAGATTGGGATTGTCCTCCCATAAATCGGGATGAGATGCTTAAAAGTTGTACAAGGCCACTCGGAGAGCTAGAAACTGTGAAATGCATGGCCGTGCTCGGATGAATCATAGGCTATGATTATCTGTTTATTTGATCAGTTGAACTCTGAAACCGAGGAACACCTCTGGACATAATAAGGATGACAACTCTTACCTTATGTTCAAGAGCAAGCATCGAGCGACAAAGGAATTAGGAAATGCACACTTGTCCCTAAGGACAAGTGGGAGACTGAAGGAAATAATGCCCTTGGTCCAAGTATGCATTCTATGTTAAGTCTAATAAATGCGGTTCAGTATTAATTAACAAGTTAATAATTCAGTGAGATCAAGTGAGCTGAATGCCTAGCTAGAGGCCGCTTCAGTTCAAGTGGAATTAATGATATTAATCCACAGCTTACTCTTGACTGAACCCGTAGGGTCACACAAATAGTACGTAAACGGATCAAGTATTTAATGGCATTAAATACTCCATCTATGAATATTCGGAACCGACGGATCTTGGTTTCAGTGGGAGCTAAGATCGTCACAGGCAAGAAATGAATACTCCGGAAACGATGATATTGCCGGAAACGGAAATATGGATCGTATCGGAAATATGAATATTATCCAAGTCGTAGATGTTGCCGGAAACGGAAACATGGTACGTATCGGAAAATATTGTTGGAAATGGAAATATTACCAGAATCGGAAATATTGCCGGAAACGGAAATATTGTCAGAATCGGAAATATTACCGGAATCGGAAAATAATTCCGGAAACGGAAATATTAAATATTTGTTCGAAACGGAAATTAATTCCGGAATCGGAAATATTAAATATTGTTCGTATCGGAAATAGATTCCGGAAATGGAAATTTAATCGGAAGCGTATCGTACGAATTAGCATCGGACGAGGCCTGCCGGACGAAGGCCCAGCACGAAGCCAGGCCATCGCCCAGCAAGCACGCACGCCACAGCCCAGCGCGCACAAGGCCGCGCATGCGTGGGCCGCGCTGCGTGGGCTGCTGCTCGCATGCGTGGGCAGCCCTTGTGGCTGCCGTGTGTGTGTGAGTTTGAGCTCATGCGAGATTCCTGAATCTGCAAGAGTCAGTGTATGATTAAATGTCTATTCCTATTGGATAAATTGATTAAGTAGAATTCATGTAGAATTCTAATTCCAATTAATTCGCATCCTACTAGGATTACGATTCCTTTTCCATAACTCTATAAATAAAGGCCTAGGGGTCATAATTTATATACAAGTTTCAAAGTATTCAAAAGTGAGTTTTTTGAGAGAAAATTAAAACCCATCTTGCCCCAAAAGTGCCGAATTTTCTGAGTACCTTAAGGGCGATTCTAGTTGGTCAATCTTAAGGCGGATCCGGACGTGCTGTGGACTTTCTACGGAGGGACGACACTTGGAGTCCTAAAAGACTTGTTCTTGTTCGGTTCGGGCGCAGCTAGGGAAGGCACGCAACAAAGAGTATGCATCTAAACTATGCTAAATGATTATGTGTAAATAATATGTTTCCTGGGTTAATGGTTGTTTCCGCATGATTTATGTAAATGTCATATGTATCATAACCTAACAGTATTTAGACTCAATTCTAAAATCTTTTAGGTAAGCAAAAGCCTTTTGCTAATAGTCTAAAAACTACTCTTGGTTGATAGGTACGTCTAAGAACTTATTAGGTAAACCTATCGATTTTGCCACGACATAAAAGGACTCCTTACTTATATCGTTGAGTTTCACCAAAACTAACGTGTACTCACAATTATTTGTGTACCTTACCCCTTTAGTATCGATAAGTAACACCTTGCTATGGCGGAAAACTATTACTAAGATCGATGTAAAGGATATCCAAGTAAGTGTTATTTTGGCATGGCACCTCTTAACTCAATTTTTAAGTTTGGAACTTAAGGCTCTTACTATGTTGGTTAGATTTTAAGTGAACTAAAATCCTTAATCATGCAACATAATCAAGCCTTGATCTCATGCATATTTAAGACATATTTAATAGCAATAAATAACTTAAAGCATGC
Organism: Spinacia oleracea; assembly: GCF_020520425.1. Classification (NCBI taxonomy): domain Eukaryota; kingdom Viridiplantae; phylum Streptophyta; class Magnoliopsida; order Caryophyllales; family Amaranthaceae; genus Spinacia; species Spinacia oleracea. The sequence continues at coordinate 23,809,547 of NC_079492.1, read as the reverse complement.
ATAAGATAAATGTGTTCTAGTATGGCCCGACTTCATCTTGAAGCTTCAACTTCAAAGTCCGTCTCGAAAATGGAAACTTCGTCTTGAATTTCACCGTGGGAGGCGCCATTTTCTTCAAATAGGATAAGCTATAATTAAACTAATTACAACTATTTGATGGTACGCAGACCATATTTGAATTAAAAAACAAATTTGGTACTTTAGACCAATTACATTCAAATTAATGGTACGCAGACCATATTTTCTATCCTATTTGGGCCATACTAGTTACTTCATAACCTGCAAAATAGTACATATACAATATATACCATTCATCCATTCATTATCATGAATGGCCCACATAATTGGTTAGTTAAAACACATTGTATGCATCATATAAACATTTGCAGCAATTAATCAAGGGCACCAATAATCTACCAATTATTCAGTCCTTATTAATTCTAATCAAGTTGTTTAACAGTTGTTTAACCTTAAAGGATTTTTAGACCTAATAAAGAGTTTATGAATAAATGGGGCTCCCACTTAAACCAATAAATTCATATGCTTTACTAATTTTAAACATAAAAATGTATTTCTAGTCTAACCGGAAACATACAAATTTAATTAAAATTTAAAGCTCATATAAATTTATAATTGAATCCACTTATTTAATTTATTTTCAGTCGAATTTAAATTAATTCAAGGTTTTTAATTTTAGTAAAATAATTAGAATAAATAAAATTTATAATAATTATAATATTCAAAATTAAAATCCAAGAAAACAATTTAAATTATTAATTTTAAAATTAATTAAAATTTCATGAACTGCAAATCTCAATTAAAATTTAAAACTCGACAATCGTAACATGACGAGCACTTGGGCTTGCGCCCAAGCCCCGTCGATTGCTCGGCCTTTCGCTGGCCCATGGCACATCGTAGCAGCAGCCACGCGCAAACGCAGCAAGCCAAGCCACGCTTGCGCGCAGCCTGCCTGCCCATAGCATCGCAGCAACTACGATGGTGCTCGCTCGCTCGCGCAAGCAAGCGCTCGAGGCCACACGTGTTGGTGCGCGGAGCAGCGATCGCTGGGCGACCAGCTCTCGCCCTCGCGCGCGCGCGCCTCTGCTCGTGCCATGCCATCGCTGCTCGCCCATCGCCCACATGCGCGCATCACTCGACACAAGGCAGGGCTGCTGCCTTGTGCTCGCGCGCCACTCGCCTTGCTCGCTGCATTCGTACCACATGGGCGACGTGAAGGAAATAATGCCCTTGGTCCAAGTATGCATTCAATGTTAAGTCTAATAAATGCGGTTCAGTATTAATTAACAAGTTAATAATTCAGTGAGATCAAGTGAGCTGAATGCCTAGCTAGAGGCCGCTTCAGTTCAAGTGGAATTAATGATATTAATCCACAGCTTACTCTTGACTGAACCCGTAGGGTCACACAAATAGTACGTAAACGGATCAAGTATTTAATGGCATTAAATACTCCATCTATGGATATTCGGAATCGACGGATCTTGGTTTCAGTGGGAGCTGAGATCGTCACAGGCAAGAAATGAATACTCCGGAAACGATGATATTGCCGGAAACGGAAATATGGATCGTATCGGAAATATAAATATTATCCAAGTCGTAGATGTTGCCGGAAACGGAAACATGGTACGTATCGGAAAATATTATCGGAAATGGAAATATTGCCGGAATCGGAAATATTGCCGGAAACGGATATATTGTCAGAATCGGAAATATTATCGGAATCGGAAAATAATTCCGGAAACGGAAATATTAAATATTTGTTCGAAACGGAAATTAATTCCGGAATCGGAAATATTAAATATTGTTCGTATCGGAAATAAATTCCGGAATCGAGAATTTAATCGGAAGCGTATCGTACGAATTAGCATCGGACGAGGCCTGCCAGACGAAGGCCAAGCACGAAGCCGGGCCATCGCCCAGCAAGCCAAGCGCAACAACCACACGCCAAGCATACGACCAGGCCCAGCGCAAAAGCCAGGCCCAGCCGTAGCTTGGGCGCGCGCGCGGACAAGGCTGCGACAGTGGGCCTTGCGCTGTGCGCTCGGCGTGGGCCGCAAGGCCTGCGTGCGGGCGTGCGGTGCTTGTGCGCCACTCGTGTGTGTTACTCGGAATCCTAAGGCTACCGGGATTCGTAATATGATTAAATCTAATCCTAATAGATAAACTTTGTTTAATTAGAATCCTAGTAGGGTTATAATTAAATAGATTTGTATTCTAATAGGATTATAATTCCTTTCCATAAACTCTATAAATAAGTGCCTAGGGTCACATATTTACAAAGAGTTTTTAAGTATTAAAAGTGAGTTTTTGAGAGAAAAATTCAGTCACACATTTACCTAAAAGTGCCGAAAATAATAGTACCTTAAAGGCGATTCTAGTTGGTCAATCTTAAGGCGGATCCGGACGTGCTGTGGACTATCTACGGAGGGACGACACTTGGAGTCCTAAAGACTTGTTCTTGTTCGGTTCGGGCGCAGCTAGGGAAGGCACGCAACAAAGAGTATGCATCTAAACTGTGCTAAATGATTATGTGTAATAATATGTATTCCTGGCTTAATGGTTGTTTCCCCATGATTTATGAATTGTCATATGTATCATAACCTAACAGTGGTATCACGAGCCTCTTATTATTTTCATAATCTAAATTTCATGAACATGGTTAAATTTTACAAATTTGCAAGAATTAAAAGGGGTGATTAATTTTCGTAATTGTTAATTAATTGCAAATTGCGTTTATTTAATTATACGTACGCAGTTTTTCGGCAGTTTCTTCGTTACTCATCCAAATCGAGTGATTTTTGTGTCAATTCCGCATGTAAAAGGCATTCTAAAATTTTTACAAAAATATATTTTTTTCTGCCGAACCCAGAATTCTCAAATTCGAAGCCTAACTATGACTTTTCAAAGGTTTTAGTTTTTCGAATGCAAAATTTCGTAAATTTAAGATGATTAATTAAATATTTGCGATTCTTGTTGATAAATCTTGAATTTTTGATTGACCTAATGTATATGTTTAACAAGTTTGAATGCCTAGCCTTGTTAATTATGCAATCTAATTTGTAATTATGATTAATTTGTTGAAAATTAGAATAATTTAGAATTAATTTGATTTTCATAATTAATTATAATTTAATTAGATACCTATGATTAAAAACCACCATAAAAATTGTAAATTTATGATAAATTTTAAATTTTTATGACCTAGGCTTGAATCCATGTTAATCGGAAATCAATTGAATAATAAATATTCGATTTTTCGCCCTAAAATTATGAAATTAATATTATTTATTAATTTGTCATTAATTTTAAATATAAATTTTTTAAATTTTATGCGATTCGTTCATATAACTTGCACGCACAAAGCAATGGACGCTACGTGTTACCCTTAAGGGGTGTTGTATAGTGCGGGCATGTGACGACGAGCAAGGGAGCTCGTCGCCCATGCGGCACGAATGCAATGAGCAAGGCCATGGTGCACGAGCACAAGGCAGCAGCCCTGCCTTGTGTCGTGGGCTATGAGCAATGGACGAATGGGCATGGGCGAAGGCAAGGCACGGCAGTCGCGTGTGGGCAGCAAGCGAGCTGCGCCACAACGCGCACTGCCTCGCGCAAGTGCGCGCAGCCTCGCGCGCAGCGAGCGCAAGCTCGCGTGCCACGAGTGCTGCGCCCAGCGTCGATGCCTCGCGCAGCGAGCGCTGGCTCGCACAAAGCAAGCGCTGGCGAGCGCGCGCAGCGAACGCTGGCTCGCATCAAGCGAGCCTGGCGAGCGCGCGCAGCGAGCGTTGGCTCGCATGCAGCGAGCGCTGTCGAGCGCGCACAGAGAGCGCAGCGAGCGATGGCTCGCGTGCATCGAGCGCTGGCGCGCACGCAGCGAGCACTAGCTCGCATGAGGCCTTGCGAAGGAAAGCAGCAGCAGCGATGCGACGCAGCGCATGGGCTGCGCGCACATGGCCAGCGATGGCTGTGTGCGTGTGGCCCATGGGCGTACGTCGCGTAGGGTTGTTGCGTTGCGATTAGATCGTTTTGAAATTTTAATTTGAAATTTTCAGTTTACGTAATTTTAATTAATTTTAAAATTAATAATTTAAATTATTTTCTTGGATTTTAATTTTGAATGTTGTAATTATAATAAATTTTATTTATTCTAATTATTTTACTAAAATTAAAATCATGAATTAATTTAAATACGACTGAAATTAAATTAAAATTTTTGGATTCAATTATAAATTTATATGAGCTTTAAATTTTAATTAAATTTGTATGTTTCCGGTTAGACTAGAAATACATTTTTATGTTTAAAATTAGTAAAGCATATGAATTTATTGGTTTAAGTGGGAGCCCTTTTAGTCATAAACTCTTGATTAGGTCTACAAATCCTTAAGGTTAAAACAACTTGATTAGAATTAATAAGGACTGAATAATTGGTAGATTATTGGTGCCCTTGATTAATTGCTGCAAATGTTTACGTGATGCATAATGTGTTTTACTAACCAGCTATGTGGGCCATTCATGATAATGAATGGGTGAATGGTATATATTGTATATGTACTGTTTTGCAGGTTATGAAGTGACTAGTATGGCCCAAATAGGATAGAAAATATGGTCTGCGTACCATTAATTTGAATGTAATTGGTCTAAAGTACCAAAGTTGTTTTTCAATTCAAATATGGTCTGCGTACCATCAAATAATTGTAATTAGTTTTAATTATAGCTTATCCTATTTGAAGAAAATGGTACCTCCCACGGAGATTTTCAAGACGGACTTTGAAGTTAAAGCTTCAAGATGAAGTCGGGCCATACTAGATCACATTTATCTTATGCATGTTTTAAGTTATTTATAACTTTTAAATATGTCTTAAAATGCATGAGATCAATAGCTTGATTATGTTGCATGATTAAGGATTTTAGTTCACTTAAAATCTAACCAACATAGTAAGAGCCTTCAGTTCCAAACTTAAAAATTGAGTTAAAAGTTGCCATGCCAAAATATACACTTGCTTGGATATCCTTTACATCAATCTAGTAATAGTTTTCGCTCAGCGAGGTGTTACTTATTGGTCCTAAAGGGGCAAGGTACACAAATAATTGTGAGTACATGTTAGTTTTGGTGAAACTCAACGATATAAGTAAGGAGTCCTTTTATGTCGTGGCAAAATCGATAGGTTTACCTAATAAGTTCTTAGACGTACCTATCATCCAAGAATAGTTTCTAGACTATTAGCAAAAGGCTTTTGCTTACCTAAGATGTTTTAGGATTAAGTCGACAAACTGTGCTTAATTCTTCAATGATTTTAGGATCTTGGAATCATTTTATTCACACCTGCCGGAACAATAAATTCGAATAAAATGCTAATAACTTGTTAAAATTGCATGATTGCTTTAATTTTCAAGTTATTACTCATGATAAATGTTTAGACTTTGCATGCTTCAATGTATGTCTTAATTATTGTTTATAATTAAATATCTTGCACTGCAGTAAATCCTTTTAGAAAGGTAACAGTAAATTTCCTCGATTGGTAGTGAATCCAAGAACGATTCACGGAAATGAGAGAAAGTGAGCAATTTAAAATGTACGTTTCTTATAGCGACTTTTATGGTTGTTTTCGAACATCAAAATCGAATGGCAAACCAATTGGTGCTTGTGAATTCAAAATACACTGTAGTTTTGAGATCATAAAGCATTGAGTCTAATACGCTCAGCTTTACCAATGGTTAACAACCTAATATCTTTGTCCATTTAATTCTCGAATGAGTCTAGTCCCTAGACATTCGAATAGATCGATGCTTAGAGAACTTTAGAAGCTTCTGGTAAGATCATCTAGTTGAAACTTAATATTCAACATAAATTAAATGGTAAGAACCTTGTTGGGGTGACATTGGACATGTCTAACAAAGTATAAAAGTCAACACTAAAGAATTCAATTCTTAAGACTATAAGAAAGGGTACAAGAAATAGGAAAACGAGGAACAAATGAAAGGAATTTACGATTCCGTTTCTACCTATAAGTTTATGTTTAAAGAGAAGTGACCTAGCAATCAAACTTCCTTGGTATCATATACCGCTTGAGGTTCTTACTTCGGTAATAACTCAAACAATGGAAGCTAGGATACACTAATGACCTACAAGTGGGAAATGAAGCATGGCAATGCTACATTAGTTGTAGGGTCATCTAGTTTGTTTTAAGTCCTTTCAAAGGCTGGAACTTAATGGCTATTTTGTTCCATAATCAACATACCTAAATTTCTGTTTTCAAACACAGAAAGACTCACATTCAAGAAAAACAAAAACAATGTTTGTTTGTTTATTTGAATGAAATGGTCAATTACAGGTTGAGTCAATATGCTTGATTAAAACAAACAACTCTTTAAAGAACTTTACTAGGTTCAAATCAACCCCTTGATTTGAGTTCCACTAATCTTTGGCATTGTTGCTTAGACCATATCAACAAATTAACATTCAAAAGCTCTATTTTGATGGACTTTTGAAAGTTCATTGATTTCTAGATCAATTTAAGACGACTAGTCTTACTTGTTGAAAGTAACAAAAGATATGAACTATTGTTAGAACGCCTAGACAATAGAGTTCAAAGCTAAAGAAAGATTTTATGACTTTATTATTTCACATGGATTTGAGTGAATATAGGTTTATTTACTCAAATGTGATATAAGTTGAATCTGTTTGGCTAGTTCAAAGATTCAGAAGTATAAAATCCACTTGGCAAGAAATCATAAAGATCTAGGTTAGATCATGTTGATGATTACTTGAGACCAAATATGATCATCAATGATTGTGTGTTGTAATTTCACAATCTAGGTCCATAAGATATGGCATATCTTAGTTGGAATAGTCGAAGTCAATTGGTACTTGATTCGATTAATGATGAATCATAAAAACTTTTCCTATAATTTCTAAAACAAAATGCTCAACTACCACCAAACTAAACCAAATTCGTCAAAGCTATTGAAAAGTAATTTCAGGATATCTTTTCAATTATATATATCTAAAGAGTTGCTAAACTCAGTGGGAGCTTAGTGTTTGTTATTCAACAAACTAAGGCCCAAGTCTAGATATATGTTTCATTATGATTTATTCAAATGAGACACAAGGGTATTGTTTCTACCACGAATTTTTGAGAACATAATGTTTGTTTGCTCGAAATAATGTCCTTTTGGATTCGTTTCCAAAATGACAAGTGGGAGAAAATAGACCTTGAAAGTCTTCGAGGCGAACAACAAACATAAACGGACATTCCGGAGGCTTTTCGAAGTGCTTCAGAAAATCCGAACTTATTCTTTAAGGACTTTAGAAGTGGCTTTAAAGAATAGACATCTCTTAGAAGACTTTACAAGTGCGTCAAAGAGAATAGAATATTCAAAGGACTCTCAAAGTGCCTGTTGATATTCTATTGTTTGATGTTCTATACCCAAGTAGGCATAGAATTCAAGTCACTGAAACTATGAGATTCTTCTATTAGATAGTGAAGAAACATAGAGATCAGGTCAATGAAACTATGAGATTCTTCTATTAAATAGTGAAGAAACCTACAACTTGCAGTCAAACTATTATCATATAGATTAATGAGTTTGTGACTTGTAAGAAAGCTATGACGAAATATAGATTCCCTAAAATGGTTAGAGGCCATATATAGACTATATGTTTAATTGGTTAAAGGCCATAAAACATACTCAATGTTTTGATGACAAAATTGAAATTTTGTTGATTTGCAAGAATAGGTTCACACCTATTGGTTGCAAGTTTGTTTTAAGGATAAAAACCATCAAACATGAAATTGTGTTCACACACAAAGCGAGATTAGTTGCTAAAGGTTACAAGCAAATTCATGGCATGGATTGTGTTGAAACCTCATGCAAAATCGTAATGCTTAAGTCTATAATTCAAGCAATGATTGCATATTGGTACATATAGCAATTGGATGACAAAACGTATTCCTCAATCAAATGTTGGAATATAATATGTACATGGTATGTCATAGAATTTGTGGATCCAAATAAATGCTTGAAAAGGAAAGCTAGCTTATAAAATCTAAGTACAGATTTAAGCAAGCAATTGGGAATTGGAACTGTATTTTAAGTGAAGCTAATAAGCATTTTAGTTTCATAAAATATACATGATTCTTATAGATGTATAAGAAGTTTAGTGGGAGTACATAAAAACTTATTTGGTCCTATGTGTATCACACACATATCTCTCTATTGTGAAATAACATTCAAATGCTAATGACTTAGATTTGAAATTATTCATCAATAATGGACCATGGTGAAACTTAGTACATATTGGGTATTAAGATCTATTTACAAAGATCTTATAATATTGTTTTAGATTAAGTAATGGCATTTACTAAATCAAACACGAAAGTCTCCATTGGAGATATTCGACCCATGTGAATAAATCTAAGTAAAGGATGTTTGAACTATGTATAAGCATTTACTAAGTTAAACATCAAAGAGTCTAAATGAGATTCTTAACCTATATTATATGTCAAAGAATTTAGCTGAATTTAGTATCTACTGAAACTAGATAAGCTAAAGTTACATGAATAGAATTCAATTGGGAAATATTCTGCAAAAGAATTTATCATGTATGATATAATATGAGGATCGCCAAAAACGTATCGTATGACTTTAGGCATGATGAACATATACCAATCTCTATTGATCTAAGTGAAGATCAACTAGATTGAGATCAAGAATACTTATGGTACTTGAAATGGTACATAGGAATAGTTCTTGATTCAAGGAAATAAAGATATGCTAAATATTGATGCTACACGCATAAACACTGGCAAAGGATCAAGCAAGACCCTTTGGAGTTAACCATTGATAAGGACGAGCTATAGAGCATCGTGTTTTGAAATGGCAACATGGATTGGAGACCATGAGTTGTTGCGTGGGAAATTAAAATATTAATTTCTATGTTCTAAGATACAGCTGGAAAGTCTTCCACATGTCTGTGAACTTCTTGGATAAGTAAATCCAAACAAAGCATCACTAGCAACCTAAACAGTTGAAGTAAAAGTACTTATTGCCTAAGAAGCAATAAAACAGAGTTGTTTATATTAATGAGTTCTTCATTGAACTTTGGTGGATCACATGTCTGCTAACTTGATGGCTCTTCATTGCAAAATGCGTAGAACCACTATCGAAGTAAGAAAGACTAGATCACATAATAAACAAACTCAAAAGATCTTATCATCCTATCTCGAATATCATTCGATGAAAAAGATATTAAGATTGGCAAAGCATGATAACTAAACCTATGCAACAAGTGAGAAAGCAACACTCACATTGTAGCACTGGAAATCAAGCATAGCTTTGAATTCCATGAAATGTTTTAAAGATGGGTTCGAGGCCCATGGTTGTAAAACATTGGGGTTGAACATTTATCATATATGAAATGAATTTTCATATTCCATTTAATCTTGGTTTAGTATTAAATGATGAGTCCCTTCAATTTGACGATATATTCAAGATAGACTGTCAGGACCAGTCCTGTGACTAAGAAATGTCTATCAAGTGAACTTGAATGTCAAAAGTTGAAAATGGTCCCTAGTCGGAGTTTTCTATAAAATTGGACGCATAGAAAACGTTAGACGATTAGAATGCAAGATGACTGGTAGTTCTGTTTCTTGAACTATGTGGACATGGCAATGTCATAATCATTTGCATAGATACTTACTTTGGGAAGACTAGTATCGGACAAGACCTATGAAACTTTACTGTAAGAGATGAAAATCTGTCATAAGTAAATTTCATTAAAATTATTAGACACTAAATCCTCAATACCTGAGAGATTTGAGATTACTTGTTTGAGAACTGGTTGCTTTGACGTTGACCAACCGTCGCACCGTAAAAGGAGGCTATAAAGGCAACGCTCAGGTAATCACCTATCAAACGAAGTCTAATCTCAAGATCGCAAGATTGGGATTGTCCTCCCATAAATCGGGATGAGATGCTTAAAAGTTGTACAAGGCCACTCGGAGAGCTAGAAACTGTGAAATGCATGGTCGTGCTCGGATGAATCATAGGCTATGATTATCTGTTTATTTGATCAGTTGAACTCTGAAACCGAGAAACACCTCTGGACATAATAAGGATGACAACTCTTACCTTATGTTCAAGAGCAAGCATCGAGCGACAAAGGAATTAGGAAATGCACACTTGTCCCTAAGGACAAGTGGGAGACTGAAGGAAATAATGCCCTTGGTCCAAGTATGCATTCAATGTTAAGTCTAATAAATGCGGTTCAGTATTAATTAACAAGTTAATAATTCAGTGAGATCAAGTGAGCTGAATGCCTAGCTAGAGGCCGCTTTAGTTCAAGTGGAATTAATGATATTAATCCACAGCTTACTCTTGACTGAACCCGTAGGGTCACACAAATAGTACGTAAACGGATCAAGTATTTAATGGCATTAAATACTCCATCTATGGATATTCGGAATCGACGGATCTTGGTTTCAGTGGGAGCTGAGATCGTCACAGGCAAGAAAAGAATACTCCGGAAACGATGATATTGCCGGAAACGGAAATATGGATCGTATCGGAAATATAAATATTATCCAAGTCGTAGATGTTGCCGGAAACGGAAACATGGTACGTATCGGAAAATATTATCGGAAATGGAAATATTGCCGGAATCGGAAATATTGCCGGAAACGGAAATATTGTCAGAATCGGAAATATTATCGGAATCGGAAAATAATTCCGGAAACGGAAATATTAAATATTTGTTCGAAACGGAAATTAATTCCGGAATCGGAAATATTAAATATTGTTCGTATCGGAAATAAATTCCGGAATCGAGAATTTAATCGGAAGCGTATCGTACGAATTAGCATCGGACGAGGCCTGCCAGACGAAGGCCCAGCACGAAGCCGGGCCATCGCCCAGCAAGCCAAGCGCAACAACCACACGCCAAGCATACGACCAGGCCCAGCGCAAAAGCCAGGCCCAGCCGTAGCTTGGGCGCGCGCGCGGACAAGGCTGCGACAGTGGGCCTTGCGCTGTGCGCTCGGCGTGGGCCGCAAGGCCTGCGTGCGGGCGTGCGGTGCTTGTGCGCCACTCGTGTGTGTTACTCGGAATCCTAAGGCTACCGGGATTCGTAATATGATTAAATCTAATCCTAATATATAAACTTTGTTTAATTAGAATCCTAGTAGGGTTATAATTAAATAGATTTGTATTCTAATAGGTTTATAATTCCTTTCCATAAACTCTATAAATAAGTGCCTAGGGTCACATATTTACAAAGAGTTTTTAAGTATTAAAAGTGAGTTTTTGAGAGAAAAATTCAGTCACACATTTGCCTAAAAGTGCCGAAAAAAATAGTACCTTAAGGGCGATTCTAGTTGGTCAATCTTAAGGAGGATCCGGACGTGCTGTGGACTATCTACGGAGGGACGACACTTGGAGTCCTAAAGACTTGTTCTTGTTCGGTTCGGGCGCAGCTAGGGAAGGCACGCAACAAAGAGTATGCATCTAAACTGTGCTAAATGATTATGTGTAAATAATATGTATTCCTGGCTTAATGGTTGTTTCCGCATGATTTATGAATTGTCATATGTATCATAACCTAACACGACGAGCTCCCTTGCTTGTCGTTGATGCCCGCACTATACAACACCCCTTAAGGGTAACATGTAGCGTCCATTGCTTTGTGCGTGCAAGTTTTATGAGCGAATTGCATAAAAATTTAAAATTTTTAATTCAAAATTAATGACAAATTAATAAAACATATTAATTTCATAATTTTAGGGCGAAAAATCAAAACTTTATTAATCAATTAATTTCCGATTAATCATGGATTCAAATCTAGGTCATAAAAATTTAAAATTTAACACAAATTAACAAGTTTTATGGTGGTTTTTAATCATAGGTATCTAATTAAATTATTAATTAATTATGAAAATCAAATCAATTCTAAATTATTCGAATTTCAACAAATTAATCATAATTACAAATTAGATTGCATAATTAACAAGGCTAGGCATTCAAACTTGTTAAACATATACAGTAGGTCAATCAAAAATTCAAGATTTATCAACAAGAATCGCAAATATTTAATTTAACATCTTAAATTTACAAACTTTTGCGTTCGAAAAACTAAAACCTCCGAAAACTCATAGTTAGACTTCGAATTTGGGAATTCTGAGTTTCGACGAAAAAACTTTTTTTGTCAAAATTTTAGAATGCCTTTTACGTGCGGAATTGACACAAAAATCACTCGATTTGGATGAGTAACGAAGAAACTGTCGAAAAACTGCGTACATATAATTAAATAAACGCAATTTGCAATTAATTAACAATTACGAAAATTAATCACCCCTGTTAATTCCTTGCAAATTTGTAATATTTAACCATGTTTATGCAATTTAGATTATGAAAATAATAAGAGGCTCGTGATACCACTGATAGGTTATGATACATATGACAAAACATAAATCATGCGGAAAAACCATAAAGCCAGGAAAGCATATTATTTACACACAATCATTTAGCATAGTTTAGATGCATACACTTTGTTGCGTACCCTCCCTAGCTGCGCCCGGAACGAACAAGTCTTTAGGACTCCAAGTGTCGTCCCTCCGTAGATAGTCCACAGCACGTCCGGATCCGCCTTAAGCTTGACCAACTAGAATCGCCGTTAAGGTTGCTTAGGAATTTCGGCTAATATGGTGCAAGTGTATGGCTGATTTTTCTTCAAAATCTTACCTTTAGAATACTTCAATTGTTTCTATAAATTATGACCCTAGGCACCTATTTATAGAGGTATGGAAAAGGAACTGGAATCCTATTAGGATACGAATTAATTAAACTAGAATCCTAGTAGAACTCTGATTAATTAATTTATCCTTTTAGGATTAATCATATATCGAAACCTAATATCTTTAGGATTCGTATAGCACACAAACACACACACGCACAGCAGCCCACGAGGGGTGCCATGCGCGCGCGCGCAGCCCGCGAGCTCGCAGCCCATGCCACGAGGCCCACACGCTGCCGCAGCCTTGGCGCGCGCTTGGCCTGCCTTGCGGTGGGCCTGGCGCAGCCTTGGCTGGTGCGTTGTGGCGCGCTGGCTTGCTGGGCGATGGCCCGGCTTCGTGTTGGGCCTTCGTCCGACATGCCTCGTCCGATGCTAATTCGTACGATACGCTTCCGATTAATTTCCCGATTCCGGAATTCATTTCCGATACGAACAATATTTAATATTTCCGATTCCGGAGTTAATTTCCGTTTCGAACAAATATTTAATATTTCCGTTTCCGGAATTATTTTCCGATTCCGATAATATTTCCGATTCAGACAATATTCCCGTTTCCGGCAATATTTCCGATTCCGGCAATTTTTCCATTTCCATCAATATTTTCCGATACGTACCATGTTTCTGTTTCCGGCAACATGTACGACTTGGATAATATTTATATTTCCGATACGATCCATATTTCCGTTTCCGGCAATATCATCGTTTCCGGAGTATTCATTTCTTGCTTGTGACGATCTTAGCTCCCACTGAAACCAAGATCCGTCGATTTCGAATATCCATAGATGGAGTATTTAATGCCTTTAAATACTTGATCCGTTTACGTACTATTTGTGTGACCCTACGGGTTCAGCCAAGAGTAAGCTGTGGATTAATATCATTAATTCCACTTGAACTGAAGCGGCCTCTAGCTAGGCATTCAGCTCACTTGATCTCACTGAATTATTAACTTGTTAATTAATACTGAACCGCATTTTTTAGACTTAATATTATATGCATACTTGAACCAAGGGCACTATTTCCTTCAAAGGGCGAGGAAAGCACTTAAATCATGCGAAGGGACACATTACGACGCACCCTTGAGAGGTGCGTCACGGTTCTCAGAAAACTAACCACTTTGGCTTTGCTATTTCTTCTTTCATTTAACGAATCTCAAGTTTCCGGGTTTAATTCTTCAGCTACAAGGGACAGGATACGTTCTGTTCGATTTTTGGATCGATTGCGACAGAACGCGGGATCAATTTCGCAGCGTGAGGCTTAGGCTTAGGGGTTAGAGTCAATACTCAGAATATGAATTGTGTGTGTCCCTTTCACGTCGAATTTGGGGCTGTATTTATAGGGAAGAGTTCGTGGAAAGATAGAATTTTAGAGCACTAATCTAAGAAGAATTAGGAGAGAACACATACCTAGGTAATTTCGGCGCCCAGCTCTGGGCGTTGAAAATGGGATCCAGGCAATTTCAGCGCCCAGGGCTGGGCGTTGAAAATGATGTTTGGGCCGAGTTCTTTGTCAGATTTGGACTCTTAGAATCCAGAGTCTTTGAGACTCATCCGAGGCTTTTAGTGCGTATTAACTTTATGACGGAATGCGTCTGGACCCGTTACGAACTCTAGGTTCGTTAGGATTTTAATTAATACGTAACTCTTATTTTCAAATTATACTAGGAATAAGATTCCTCTTGCAAATTCTATCTCTTTTAGGATTTATGTTGGAGTGCAACACCTAATTCTGACAGGTTTCTATCTTTTATGTCTTGCCACTTTTAGCAACTACCCGTTACGACAGTTACTATTTTTAGCAGGTTTCTATAAATAGCAGGTTTGGGTGAAATGAAAAGGGTGATCGAGATTCGTTATTTTATAGGAGATGCGTTGCCAAGTGGAGATTTATGTTCTCATCATCGAACCTTCCCTTTCGGGAATGGGGACAAAAGTAGGTGTCTACACATGTACCTTGCGGTATCTGTACACTCGATGAGTGCCGTCCTGCTGACAAAAAGGGAAGGGGTACAGATGCCTGTATACTTCGTGAGTCATTTACTTTAGAATGCCGAGGTGAGATATCCAACAGTGGAAACGTTTGGCCTAGCCTTGTTTATGGCCAGCAAAAAACTCCGCCCTTACTTCCTAGCCCATAGACTAGTGATTTTACACCGATCAACCACTTAAACTGCCGTTTACAAAGTTGGAGGTGTCAGGCCGAATGTTGAATTGGGCTATTGAGTTGAATGCCTTTGATATCACTTATGAACCAAGGAAAGCCATCAAAGGTCAAGCATTTGCAGATTTTATTGTGGAAATGACGAGACTTGTCTTTGCCAATACAAAAACGGTGTGGACACTCTATGTGGACGGGTCATCCACGCATAATGGATGTGAAGCCGGGATAATCTGTCAATCACCAGAGGGAGATACCTTTGAGTATGCTATGCGCTTTAACTTTCAGGCGTCCAACAATGAGGCTGAGCATGAGTCGCTGCTTTGCGGCATCAAAATGTGTAAGGTGGTCGGGGCCGAGGAGATCCTAGCACTATCCGATTCTCAACTGATTGTGAGTCAAGTCAATGGTAGTTACGAGGCCAGGGATCCAACAATAATTAAATATATGCAGGCCGTCCACCAAGAAGTGGAAAAACTAAAGAGTTTTAAAGTAAGGCAAGTCCCTCGATCTGAGAACAATCAAGCTGACGCATTGTCAAAACTATCCAGTTCCGCATCATGTGATGCCCCTTGGCATGTGTTTTGGTAAGTGAAGGATCAGAAAAGCATTGAGCAAATGGAAACAGCAACCCTGGAAAGAACCTCCACATGGATGGATGACATAATTAACTTCAAAATGAATGGAGTCTTACCAGATGACTCAAGACAGGCGGCAAAACTTCAGAAAAAATGCACCTGGTTCGAAATGTGGAACGGCACACTTTATAAAAAGGCCTATTCCCGTCCTTTGTTGCGATGTGTGATGCCAGAAAAGGGGCAAGAAATTCTAGAAGACCTTCACCGGGGGTTGTGCAGCTCACATATTGGAGGAAGAGCCTTGGCAGAAAAGCACTTCGAACTGGCTATTACTGGCCGACCCTGAAGGATGATGCAGTCTCATTGGTTAAGAAGTGTGACAAATGCCAACGCTTCGCTCATCTGATACATCGACCGGCTCAAGTTCTGACACCCATCATGAGTCCAATACCCTTTGCTAAGTGGGGAATGGACCTCCTAGGTCCGTACACCGCCGCGCCGGGAGGAAGACGTTATGTCATTGTTGTTGTGGATTACTTCACCAAGTGGGTGGAAGCGGAAGCATTAAAGAACATCAAAACCTATGATGTGAAGGCATTCATTTGGAAAAACATAATCATTCTCTTTGGAGTGCCCCAGTCAATTGTTTTTGACAATGGACCGCAATTTGAGACGCCAAAGCTCAAAGAATGGCTAGCCGAGCATGGTATAGCTAGTCATTTTGCATCAGTCGGCAGGCCGCAGGCAAATGGACAAGTTGAGGCTTTCAACAAAATCATTTCTGAAGGAATGAAGAAGTTAGATGAAGCTAAGGGATTGTGGGCTGACGAGTTGCCAAATGTCTTGTGGTCAATCCGTACCATGGCAAAAAACTCAACTGGAGAAACACCATTTTTGCTGGCTTACGGAGCCGAGGCAGTCCTCCCCATAGAAATGTGTGAGACGACACTTAGAGTTATGTTGTACGATGAAAATGCCAATTGGGAACTGATGAAGGCAGCCCTAGACTTTTTACCTGAAGTGAGAGGCAATGTCGCCCTAAGGCAAGAGTTATACAAGCTCCGCATGTCTAGAGAATACAACAAAAGAGTCTCGAAGAGAGTTCTGAAGGTGGGGGGCTTTGTTCTTCGGAAGATGGAATCTGTAGGACGGGCGAATGAGCAAGGCAAGCTAACTCCTACCTGGGAAGGACCATATGAGATATATGATGAGGTTCGTGATGGCACCTACCGCATAAAGGACATGCAAGGTCGGCCTATTCTTCGGACTTGGAATGCAGACAATCTGAAGAAGTACTACTTTTAAAAGAAGACCCTAATGTCAAGGCTTGGTAGTTTATTCCACTTTAAACCTAAAATGCTTCAGTAGAGTAGTTTCTTTGTACTTGGCTAAATTTGCCTTGCAAAATTTATAAATAAAATTACTCTACTTTTCCTCGACATCCTTTTTACATCATTGAATGAAAGCCTAATTGTTTAAATGGCCTTAGAAGTGTAGACACCTACTTTTGTCCCCATTCCCGAAAGGGAAGGTTCGATGATGAAAACGTAAATCTCCACTTGACAACGCATCTCCTATAAAATAACGAATCTCATTACCCCTTTTCATTTCACCCAAAACCTGCTATTTATAGAAACCTGCTATTTATGGAAACCTGCTAAAAATAGTAACTGCCGTAATGGGTAGTTGTTAAAAGTGGCAAGTCATAAAAGATAGAAACCTGTCAGAATTAGGTGTTGCACTCCAACATAAATCCGAAATGAGATAGAAATTGCGAGAGAATCCTATTCCTAATATGATTCGAAAGTAAGAGTCACGTATTAATTAAAATCCTAACGAGCCTAGAGTTCGTAACGGGCCCAGACGCATCCCGTCACAAGGTTAATACGCACTAAAGGACTCAATTAAATCTCAAATACTCCGGATTCTAGGAATCCGAATCTGACTAAGAAAAACAGCCCAGACCCTATTTTCAACGCCTGGCTCTAGGCGCCGAAATCTTCGGCGCCCAGGCCTGGGCGCTGAAAATACCTGGTACGTGTTTTTTCCTAATTCCTCGTGGATTAGAGTTCTGCAATTCTATCTTTCCACGAACTCTTTTCTATAAATAGGGCCTTAAGTTCGACGTGAAACACACAACACACAATTATATTTTGAGTATTGACTCTAAACCCCTAAGCCTAAGCCTCACGCTGCAAAACTGATCACGCGTTCTGTCGCAATCGATCCATAAATCGAACAGAACGTATCCCGTCCCATAATTTGAGATTCGTTAAATAAAAGGAGAAATAGCAAAGTCAAAGTGGTTAGTTTTCTGAGAACCGTGACGCACCTCTCAAGGGTGCGTCGTAATGTGTCCCTTTCCATGGTTTAATTGCTTTCCTCCCCCTTTTATGAACTGTTAAACTAACTAAAATCTGATTGTTCGATCACGATTAATAAATAAGATATTTTTGGGAAATTGGGTTATCATGCTAGGTCCCTTAAAGCAATCTAAATCAGATAATCGCGTTCAATCTAGTACTATATGTTGCATATTGATAAAATCAACTCAGATTAGTTTAATAGTTAACGCATGTCCCTCCCATTATTTATGCTGAGCTAGTAAGGATATCCTGCCTCTGGAGTTATCGAAGAGCGAGTACTCCTCTCGGTAGTTACAGTCCCCCGAACCCTCAATCTCTACCCTGCGGGTGTACGTTGAGCGATCCCCACCACCAGGGATCACAAGGGAACCTACGGCCGTCGTGATCAAACATAATTGCACTCCCTTTATGTCACGATAACCGGGTTTTGTCAGTTTTTCTCATTGTCGTTAAAAACTGAATGGCGACTCCTATATTACTAGTCAATTGGGTGTAAACTCACAGGAAATCCAATTACACTAGATTTGACAAAAAGAAGCGTCACACCCACGAGGGACGAGGTCACGCATTAGCCTCGTGCTTTTTCGACCCCCTCACAGTGGCGACTCCACTGGGGATAGTGAAGGAAATACTCGTGCTTGTAGGTAATCAAAATAGCCGAAGGGTGAAACGATCCTACCCCGCGTTTATTTCCCAATCAAGTTGGGACGACCTGAAAATCTGCATATTAATGTGAACGGACAGAACCGCATAACGAATCTTGGCTCCCTTGATGTTTCATCTTGGGAGTTGGGACTAAGGATACCCATCGCCAACCGGGGGGTGCATACGCTTCGAATGTTGTCCACTCGGCACTTTCGCTAGTAGTACACCCGTCCCAAACCCAATCGCTCGCTCATTAGGTCCCTCTCGCCTGCATGCCCCCTTGGCTTGCACTTGCGGGTTGGCCTCTTGAGCGAAATTCGTCTGTTGAAGACACTACCTTGACCGGGGCATGTGTTGGATCTACGATAGAAGCGATGCCAAGCCAGGCGCAAATAACTACCCATAGAAGCATATCATAAACTACATGACATATTATTATTGCCTCATGATGGAATGTTAGTTATGTGTAGCGAAATATATGATTGTGTGTGACAAACTATCCTAGAGAAACCAACGACCTTAAAAATTTCCCAAACATTCATAAACCAATTTTCCTAAGAGTTATACCGAAATACGTGTTCCGCAAACCCGAACGATCGCCACAAAAATAAGCGACGCTCGGGATGGCCCGTAACGAATCCCACAAACGCTGCACAACGCGTAAAGGACGTTATTAGGCAAGCACGCAAAATCGAAGTCGCATAAACAAAAGTAGACGCAAACAGAAAACGAGAACCAGCCAGGGACGCATTTTCAATGCCCCTGGCTGGGCGCCAGAATTTCTCACGCCCGACGCTGGGCGCTGAAGTTGCTACTTGGCCTTCTGGTCAGGCACAACAGCCTCGGTGCCCACGCATGAAGAAAATGCGTAGCTAAAAACTTTTCGTGAAAAAAAAATTGCTACGAGGGCGTATGAAAAAGCACTCGATTCCAAAAGCGACTTATATATATATAAAAAAATTAACTCTTTGTGTCGTTGTTAGGCCTCCTACGACGACAATGCTCGGCATCAAAACCGAACATTTTAATAACT
Organism: Spinacia oleracea; assembly: GCF_020520425.1. Classification (NCBI taxonomy): domain Eukaryota; kingdom Viridiplantae; phylum Streptophyta; class Magnoliopsida; order Caryophyllales; family Amaranthaceae; genus Spinacia; species Spinacia oleracea. The sequence continues at coordinate 23,789,969 of NC_079492.1, read as the reverse complement.
ATGAATGTCACATGGGTAAAGTATTCAAAAAATAATGTTCAAACGAAGTTTTCAAGGGAAAATAATGTTCGAATAAAAAATAAATCTGAGTCTAGACTAGGCTATGCCAAAGTACAATCTAAATCCTAAGTCTTAGTTGTCTTATCCATAGAATCGGTCCTAATGCTTGGTGTCGTTCTGCAAATAAAAAGGTTAAAACATATTGAGTCTCCCTTCCTAACATTTAAATCAATAAGCACCCATATGTAATTGTCATCCCTTGCTAAGAATCTACGGTCTCAATACTCTCTCTCACCAATAAAAATAATATATTATAGTATTTGCAAAATGGAAACAGTCACATTCTGGAAATCATTCCCCCATAGTCGCACAACCCCCAAAGTGAACCTAAGATGTCAATACCATTAGCAAGAATTAATGGCCTCAAGGGTTATGATCACATTGGGTCACGACTATCATAGTCCTCTCGAGTCACTCACTCCTTGAAATACTACTAAGTACGGACTAAAAGATTTTCCATGAATGCAACATGACCAACCATGAAAATACCCAAATCGGCATACCGTAAGGCTACCATTGGGGTAAAGCAATACACGCTAAGAGGGAAGCCGCACTAATGATTCTAGTCTCGCAAAAATAAAAATTCGATCTTCCCAACTAACTACCTTGCCAACATTAAGCAAAATGGCGCATGACAAATGAACACCCAAGGGTTAAAATCTAAAGTGTCAACCAACGAAAGGTATGGTCCAATTAGCCTAAGTCTGAGAGTCGCTTGGTCAAGTGTTATATGCTTACGCCACATCATTATTTTGAGTTTAGGCCACCTCCTTGTATTCATACCCGGGTTATAATCAGAAAGATTAATGAAAGTTCGAGTCTAAATCACAACTTCCAATTAAATCCCAGAAACTGGAGTCTGAAAAGAAACAAAAAAAAATTATTTTCGATGTAGTTCTTTCGTTAAATTTCAATAAGGTAAAAACAACATTTTGAATCTACGCTATTTGCACATTTTAAGAAACGACTAAATATGCTTGCAAAGTAAGACAAAATTAAAGGTCCACCCTAGGCCTACTAAAATTAAAGGTCCACTATAGGCCTACCAAACGAGGCTCACTCAGTCTCGCCTCGTGACTCAAAGACCACAACCATCTACCTTTTAGCCCAAAAAAAAAAAATTGATTGAAGGATTTATGTTGGGGAGAAATCCCAAGCAAAAAGAAAAAAGAGAGAAAGAGAAAAGGGAGAGCGAAAAGAGCAAGCCATGAAATACTTAAGAAGAAAGAGAAAAGGGAGAGCGAAAAGAGCGAGCCATGAAATACTTAGCCCGTGCCTCCCAAAGTGCGAAATTTACACAAATAAAGCAAAGGAAAAGAATTGAGTCAACCAATCCAAATCATAAGGTTCTACGATGTCTACCCTTTCCAATCCTTATGCTCTTAGACGCCTTCGCTCTGGGGCCCCTGTTCAGCTCATTTAACCCATCCATGTTCTCATTTCCATAACCCAAGAAACCATTACCTCAACTCTTGTTTTTGAACTTGTTATCAACCGCAAACCGCGCACGGCCATTGACACGTGCGTCATGCCCATAATTTCCAAAGTCCAAACCTTCTCTTACACCACCATTAGCATAATGACCATATAACTGGTTTGGATACGTCCTGTTGATATACCCTTGAGCCGTCCCTATGCTACTCATTGGCCTTGATTGATGTAAACTCGTGACACTAGCCTGAGGCCGTAAAATGTGAATCCTAGCAGATGTAATCCTTATGCTTGACCAATACCTATACAAATTACCCTATCTCATTCAACCCATCTTTCAAACCGTCTTGAGTCACAAATAAAAAAAAGACAAATGAAAAGTACATTCTACGCTTAACGTAAAAAAAATATTAATAATAAATAATAAAAAAGAAACTTTGCAAAGCGCCTCTAAAGTTATTCTAAAAAGAAAAAGAAGCATTTAGCGCACCAAAAAAGATCTGCCCAGAAGTCATTTTCAGCGCCCAGAGCTGGGCGCTGAAATCTTTAGCGCCCCTGCCTGGGCGCCGAATCTCTCTGCCTGCTAAAATTTGTCCAGAAGTGCTCGTCATTTTATCCGCACATACACGGAACATTAACGAACACTTGGGGGGTACAACACGTATTCAGATATACGTACCACCAAAAAAATACATGTACTCAATCAAAAAAAATATAAAACAAATTTTTGGTTTACGGCAAGGCAGCAGATTGAAATAATAATAAACTTCACTTATTCTACCGTTTCAAATAATATTTTTCCACCTCAGAACGTACTTGTTTAAAATCGGCATTCTAAGAAACCATTTTCTAGGCTAAGAACTACGCAAGACCTGATTCCAAATTAAATCTATTTAAGGCGGATACGTAGGCAATCCATGATTCGGTCCAACCAATTTGCAAAAATATTAAAGCCTATAAAATAACAAGAATAAAAATAGAGTCCTTTATTGAAATTTAATTGCTTGCAATCCAAGTCGAAAGAAAAATTTAAGTCAAAGGAAGAATCCAATTCATCAAGATGCCAAAATTAATGAGCACATCGAAAAATAAGGGAACGTACCCTTGCCAGAAGGAGCTCTCACACTCCTAGGCACTTAGCCAAGACTCAAAAGATCGCTTTGCCTCAATTGAATGGGGGGCTAGCGCAAGCGTCCATGACCTCTAAAGTATTCGACTTGACCCTCCCTAAAGCAAACTAACTCACTTAAAGACTTACTTTCACCACTAGACATAGTCGTTCGCTTAAAGACCTTCTTTCACCACTAGACACAGTCATAATCGCCAACAAGTAGTAAAGGCAGTAAGCTTGCAATAAAGAGGATTGTTCTATGGCATCGCCCCATCGTCCATTCGAACTCAGGGAACCCGTTCATGGTAATTCAAATGTTTGCGAATCCCCTTTGAAAAAAAAAAAGACATTGTCAATAGGACTTGGCACTTAACCAAGGCTCACCCTACTCAGACATATGACACGGGCATCTAAAATCGAAATCTAAAAGCATCATTAATGGGAAGACATAATAGCAACTGGGGGCTAAAAATTGAAATGAAAGAGCTAGGGAAAGAATTAAGTATACCTTGACCTTTTATGAAGACATACACCAAGTAAATCTAAGTCGATTTGAAAGCGGTTTATATTCCTGCAAATTCTGGAAAAGATGGCCCTAAAAGCCTAAAGCATACGCCAAACGGGCACAAGTATATCTTGACGCCTGCACCCTGGCTTCCAGCAAATCCTTAGACAGCGTTCCAAAAATCGTAACAGTATTTTGATTCACTCATATAATCCTGTACGAACCCTTCTATAAGTCAACTTACTTAGGACACCTCGGATTGTACACAGTAGGACTCGGATTTCAAATAATTTTCAAAGACTTATTCGAACATAATAGAGTGTCGTTGGTTTAAGCTAAGTAGGCGTTTATCTCAATGTTACAAGCGAGTCAAAGAAATTTCTAAATATGATTATGGGTAAAGAAGGGCACCTAGCTTTTGCTCAAGGCACACTTCAACATGTGACTACCTTGACCATGGCAATGTTGCGCAATACGACATTTACAAGAGAAGTAGCAGATCACTACTCGAATGTACCTCGCACTAAACGAGTCTGGTTCAAACTATTCATGATCCATGTCACCATGAATGCACAAAAACGTATAGAAGGCATTATAGCACCAAGCCAATCCCGTAGCTACAGTTGGAGGCTTGAGAAAAACACTCTAAAAATGCTCGAAATAACGATTTCATCGCAAATTCTCGATGCTAATGCTATACATATGTCATAGGGGCTCAATCCTAAGCTTTAAATCGTGTAAAACGAACCTTAGAATGGCTACAACCCCTCCCAAATTCTAAGCGCTACTTAGAATATATAAAGTCACCCCACTAACAAGGGTAACTGAAAATCGCGAGTCACCAAAACTCCGATCAAACTACTGCACATAACGCTCGCCCTACAAGCGCCCGTTACACAGTCTACCTCGTTCCAAGGCAAAAGCGAAAGAAAAAAAAAATCAAGGATAAGAACTGTCAAAATATACCCAGAAATCATTTTCAACGCCCAGAGCTGGGCGCCGATATCCTTAACGCCCCAGCCTGGGCGCTGAATCTTTCTATTTGTCAAATTTTGCCCAGATATAAAAACAAGAAATAAACATCTATGAATCCTCGCATCGAACGAAGTAATAAGCCGTGCAAACCCACGCAGAAGGTGCTACACTTGTTCGAGCACCTGAACGAGGCGTGATGAAGTACTCCAATGCAATGATATCCCAACACCTGGAGAAATGTTCTAATACATGTTGTTAGGCCACACAAGCCTACGTCGCACCATAAGTTCAGCCATCCCACGTGCAAGTCTAAAAAAGGAGAGTAAGGCATATTGCGCTAATGCGGGCACAACCAAGAACATGTGTAAAAGAGGCAAAGACTACTTATCGCCCAAATTCAAAATGCAAGCCACACGAATTCTACATTAAGGATTAAAAGTAGCAAAATATTACCTACCACAGAAGGGATAGCTCGCACCTACACGAGCGGAACCCCAAGGCATCTTTCTCGAAAGAACATACAAAAATCGTACGCCAAAAGGAAAACATCCCAACATGCATACTTGGGGGCTCCAAGCTACGAAACAACCATAGAAAAATAAAAGAAATCTCGAAGCAAATGTTTGAATAATCGAAAGGGCATGATGTTTGAGCCCACTTCATGAATGGGCCTGAACCCTATCAAGCTTCTAAGCAAACTATTCAAAATCAGTCGTTGCTCAAAAAAAAAATGAAACAATTCAAGCAAACTGATTAATGGACCGCACACCACGGCCATTCTATGAACGCTCGTTCGCACACACATATCATCTTTTCTAAGTATCGAACATTTACGAACGCGTTCAAAAGAAAAAAAAGGGAAAACGGACGAACAAGAGGCCAGCTGTGTCATCAAGAAACCTCGCCAGAAATTATTTTTAGCGCCCAGCGCTGGGTGCCGAAATCATTAACGCCCAGGCATGGGCGCCGAAAATGATTCCAGACCCAAAAAACAGCTCTGACTTCTATAGGGCTCTGCCATATTTATTCGACTTGAAAATTGCCGATTCCTTTACTGAAAGTCGCACCTCACGGCTTTGTTAAGAGTAGCACACAACTACAAAGATCGCTCGCACTTACCAGCACAATCCCAAACACGATCAAGGACATTACAGAATGCGTATCCCCAAGGAACCTCTTTGACAAGAAATGACCGTCAAGCACGAATGCTTGGGGGCTCGAAAGAAAATATATATTATGGAAAGTTAAAACAATATTCCCAGACTACGCTGTACGAAGTCTCATGTTTAGATGTCTCAAAAAATAAAACCGGTTTACGACCTCAAGACAAAGGTCGCCATTGACACTTATACATAGTCCCCTAATCAAGGACCCAGGTAGTGGCAAGATTGAGCCATAAAGACTAGGTCAAAACCATGAAAGATGATGACCACAAGACAATGGTCCGTCTAAGCACGTTGTCAACCCACATTCAGGTTACAACTAAATCCGAGCATCCCTCGAAAGAATTCTCTCTTGCAAGAATGAATAAAAGAAATTCTCAAAAGAAATCACGACTTGCCCACCTCAATCGGGCAAGATCGCGCCACGAACCACGCGAGTTCCAAATCGAAAAGACGAATTCAGGGGCGTCGACCCTTAGCGGACAGGGTTCGCCCACCTTCAGCGGGCGGGGTCTGCGTCACTAGCCGCGCAGGTCCTCGGTTTTCGAAAAATAAAGTCTTCAAATTCAAAATAGGTTCGCCATCTTCAGCCGGCGGGGTCTACGTCACAAACCACGTAGGTCCTTATTTTCAAAAAGCACAAACAAATTTCAAAATAGATTCGTCCACTTCTATCGGACGGGGTGTCCACCCTTAGCGGACAGGTTCGCCATCTTTAGCCGGCGGGGTCTACGTCACAAGCCGCGTAGGTCCTTATTTTCAAATTTCAAAAACATATTCGTCCACTTCTATCGGACGGGGTTTCCACCCTTAGCGGACAGGCTCGCCATCTTTAGCCGGCGGGGTCTACGTCACAAGCCGCGTAGGTCCTTATTTTCAAAAAAGAGCAAACAAACTTCAAAACAGATTCGTCCACTTCTTTTGGACGGGGTGTCCACCCTTAGCGGACAGGCTCGCCATCTTTAGCCGGCGGGGTCTGCGTCACTAACCGCGCAGGTCCTTAGTCGCTGCAGCGATAACCTTTATCGGTTTTCCCTTTTTTCAAAAATTAAAGCATCGGTTTTCCCTTTTTCCAAAAATTAAAGGATCGGTTTTCCCTTTTTCCAAAAATTAAAGGATTGGTTTTCCGTTTTTCCAAAAAAGAACGATGTGATTGGTTTTCCCTTTTTTCCAAAAATTAAAGGATTGGTTTTCCGTTTTTCCAAAAAAGAACGATGAGATCGGTTTTCCCTTTTTCCAAAAATTAAAGGATTGGTTTTCCGTTTTTCTAAAAAAGAACGATGTGATTGATTTTCCCTTTTTTCCAAAAATTAAAGGATTGGTTTCCCGTTTTTCCAAAAAAGAACGATGAGATTGGTTTTCCCTTTTTTCCCAAAATTAAAGGATTGGTTTTCCGTTTTTCCAAAAAAGAACGATGTGCTGGATTTTCCTTCGTTTTACGTCCCATAAAAACAAGGGGGTTTTCTCGTTTAACTAGCCTTGAAAATGAGAATCTTTAAAAACATTTTTACCTCGTGGTTGGGCTTGGCCAGGCCCAATTACACTTTATAGCTTTGATTTCGAAAACATCTGTAGCTACTCCCAATGACAAAGTGAGGGAGTTTCTACACTTCTTTAGATCCTTCCAATGACAAAGTGAGGAAGTTTCTATACTATCCGTTGACAAATCCCAATGACACGTGAGGGATATGTCGACACTCCAAGTGATGACCCTTAAGTCAAATGTTATCACTCGGGGGCTCGTGAGACCCTCGCAAAAACAGGTCACCATGGCTTGTGTGGCGCACTCCGTCTAGTACTTTGACCATCGTCTTATTCCAAGACTCAGTCAAAGTGGGGGCTAACTGTAGACACCTACTTTTGTCCCCATTCCCGAAAGGGAAGGTTCGATGATGAAAACGTAAATCTCCACTTGAAAACGCCTCTCCTATAAAATAACGAATCTCATTACTCCTTTTCATTTCACCCAAAACCTGCTATTTATAGAAACCTGCTATTTATGGAAACCTTCTAAAAATAGTAACTGTCGTAATGGGTAGTTGTTAAAAGTGGCAAGTCATAAAAGATAGAAACCTGTCAGAATTAGGTGTTGCACTCCAACATAAATCCTAAATGAGATAGAAATTGCGAGAGAATCCTATTCCTAATATGATTCGAAAGTAAGAGTCACGTATTAATTAAAATCCTAACGAGCCTAGAGTTCGTAACGGGCCCAGACGCATCCCGTCACAAGGTTAATACGCACTAAAGGACTCAATTAAATCTCAAATACTCCGGAATCTAGGAATCCGAATCTGACTAAGAAAAACAGCCCAGACCCTATTTTCAACGCCTGGCTCTGGGCGCCGAAATCTTCGGCGCCCAGGCCTGGGCGCTGAAAATACCTGGTACGTGTTTTTTCCTAATTCCTCGTGGATTAGAGTTCTGCAATTCTATCTTTCCACGAACTCTTTTCTATAAATAGGGCCTTAAGTTCGACGTGAAACACACAACACACAATTATATTCTGAGTATTGACTCTAAACCCCTAAGCCTAAGCCTCACGCTGCAAAACTGATCACGCGTTCTGTCGCAATCGATCCATAAATCGAACAGAACGTATCCCGTCCCATAATTTGAGATTCGTTAAATAAAAGGAGAAATAGCAAAGTCAAAGTGGTTAGTTTTCTGAGAACCGTGACGCACCTATCAAGGGTGCGTCGTAATGTGTCCCTTTTCCATGGTTTAATTGCTTTCCTCGCCCTTTTATGAACTGTTAAACTAACTAAAATCTGATTGTTCGATCACGCTTAATAAATATGATATTTTTGGGAAATTGGATTATCATGCTAGGTCCCTTAAGGCAATCTAAATCAGATAATCGCGTTCGATCTAGTACTATATGTTGCATATTGATAAAATCAACTCAGATTAGTTTAATAGTTAACGCATGTCTCTCCAATTATTTATGCTGAGCTAGTAAGGATATCCTGCCTCTGGAGTTATCGAAGAGCGAGTACTCCTTTCGGTAGTTACAGTCCCCGGAACCCTCAATCTCTACCCTGCGGGTGTACGTTGAGCGATCCCCACCACCAGGGATCACAAGGGAACCTACGGCCGTTGTGGTCAAACATAATTGCACTCCCTTTATGTCACGTAACCGGGTTTTGTCAGTTTTTCTCATTGTCGTTAAAAACTGAATGGCGACTCCTATATTACTAGTCAATTGAGTGTAAACTCACAGGAAATCCAATTACACTTGATTTGACAAAAAGAAGCGTCACACCCACGAGGGACGAGGTCACGCATTAGCCTCGTGCTTTTTCGACCCCCTCACAAGAAGTGTCCTAGATTAGCACACGTCCATAACAAGACTAATTGATTGAAGCCTAAGAAGTGGCCTAGATTAGCATTAGTTATAGGCTGATCACCTATTCAACAATCACACTAGCGGTATAAAAATACCGCTGCGGCCAACTTGTGCATAAAAACAAGGGTTACTCTATTAATCGCCCTGCGGCATTCCAGCATTCCTACTTAGTCGCTACGACTTACTTACTCACAAAAATAAGAATAGGTCGGCAGGAATGCCCTTGTAAACAAGGATTTCTTGCTTAATAGCTTAGCGACGACGTTTAATTCCGACCATTTTATGGCCGTCCACTTCATTTGACGAGCCTGTCTAGCGGCAATCATACCTATTGATTGACTTGCGTCAATCAATTCTACATTAGACACGCTCGTCAGAAAGAGTGACGACAATACATTGTTATCAACCGTGGCATAATTAGGTGCATGCGGAAGACATACCCTTGTAAACAAGGATTGCTTGCTTAATAGCTCAGCGGCGACGTTCAATGCCGACCATTTTATGGCCGTCCACTTTATCTGACGAGCCTTTCTAGCGGCAATCATTCCTATTCATTGACTTGCGTCAATCAATTCCACATTAGACACGCTCGTCAGAAAGAGTGACGACAAAACCTATTGATTTGAAGCATTGCTAAGAAAAAGCCAAGTATGAAACACAGATAGATATAAAATAAGGAGGCAACGTGCACTGATGAGTGACATTTATATCACTCATAGGGTAGTGATTTAGGCATCATTTGAGTCGTTTTATTCTATTTTTAGTATTTTTAGTCTTTGTTTTCCTGAATTTCTTATTTTAATTATTTATAGTTTAGCTTAGCATTTTTAGTTATGTTTGTTAGTTTTTAGGTCTTAATTCCGTAATTTATTTATTTTCTTTTTTCAATAATTTTATAGTTTAATTATTTTAGTTTTCGTTATTAACTTTCTATTTCTAATTCTTATTTTATTATTATTCTTATTATTAATATTATTATTATTATTATTATTTATTTATTTTTCGTTTTATTTTTATTTCGTGATTCTCCCTCGTATTTGTTTTATGTATGTAGGTAAGAGTATCATGGTACGGGATTGAGTTGCAACAATCAAGAAAGCAACGAGCATGAATGAAAAGAATTACAATGTGGACTTTGTTGCTTGTGGGCCTTGGCCCAACTGCTGTCCAAGAGTCCAAGACACACAAACATGAAACATCAGCTATGCTCCTCCACCTATGTGCACCCTCCTTAGCCTACACCACACCCTCCTCTATCCTACACCACACCCTTCACCTATCAACTACAGCTGCCCAGCCCCCCACTTCTCTTCTCTCTCGCCACTTCAGCTCCAACACCACCGAGCCAGCACAACATCACCACCGCCAAGCTACAGAACCAACAACCGAGCACCACCACTGCAAAGCTGACATCAACAACACCAAAACCAGACCAAAAACACAGTTATAAAACAGAGTAAAAACAGAGTACTGAAGTTTGGTCGAACCGTATTCAAGTTCGACCGAACCCGAATTTTTAAGCTCCTGACAAGGCCGGGTCCGGCCGAACCCACCGTGTGTTCGCCCAAACTAGAATCGGGTTCGCCCGAACCTCCATTAACGTTCGACCGAACATTTGAGCGCGAATTTCTGTACGGACTAAATGATGCTCAACGGCTGTGATTGAATTATGATTGGGCAACTGTGGAGATCGATCGACGATGATGGACGTTGATGATTGATGGTGGAGATCGATCGACAGAGAATGAACGTTGATGATTCATGTGCTTGATGATGATTAACGGTGATTATCGATGATGATTTATGGTAATTGATGAGGAAAAAGGAGGAGCAGCGAAAAGGAGGGTTCAGAGGGACGAAGAAGACGAAAGAATGAGGGGAAGGGGTCTGATTATTTGGTGTGTGGGGATTTGATTTGGTTTTGACTTTTTATTTTTTTTCCCTTATTATTTTTTTCTCCTTTTCTCCTTTTTCTCTTTCTTTTCTCTTTTTCTCTTTATTTTCCTTTTATTCTTTCTTCTTTTTAATTTTCTTAATTCTTTTTTTTTTCTTTTCAGATTTTTTCTTCCCTTTTTTTATTTTTTTTATTTTTAATTCTCCTCTTTTATTTTCATTTTTTGGGCTTTAAGTATAAAATACCCATTTTTAGGTCATGACAAAAAGAATGTAAATACTTAGAACATTTTTAGGGTTTTAGTTTAGTTTAGCTTTTAGAGAGAGAAAAATGAGAAATTATCAATAAAAAATTGAGGCTTTTGAATTCAAGTGTGGCAATTTTGTTCAAGATTTCTACCATTAATCAATGAGAAATTTCTTACTCTCTCTCCTCATTTATTTCTTTATTTATTGTTTTAATTAGTTTAATTGTTTTTGTTTAGTTTAATGATTCATGTTTAGATTAGTTGTTATTAATGTTTAGAATCATGTTTTTAGTTGTTAATTTCTATAAATTTCATATTTTTATGATTATGGAGTAGTTTATTGGTTGGGTTTGGGTGAAAACTCAACATTATTGGTTTGGGTGTTTGTGATTGGAAATTAGGGATTTTCATGGTTAAATTGTTACATGTTTAGGCATTTCCAATACATGTTGCATTTAAATTGATCAATTAAGTGTTTCATGATTGCTTGGAGTAGTCTAGTTCGGTTGGAAAGGGATTAAAGACCTAAACTTGACTATTTGGTTGAATTAGGACTTTAGCTTACCCCGAGTATGATAGGGTAGAACGGGAGTTCGTCCTTGATGCTTAGGGAAATTGTTCGCACATCGAGAGATGGTTGGAGCTATTTGTGAATTCAACACTTATCATGTAGTGCTTGTGAATCTCCCCCGTTTTTAATTATTTTATGTCCATTCCATGATTTGTTGGTGTTTGACTCATTCCCTAATCTTGTTTTCTTTTGGTTTCTTAGTTTAGTTGATTTAGTTTTAGTTAGTTAGTTGACTTTCCAAAATCCCGTTTCGACCTAGCTTGTTGTTCGATTAACGTAGATTAGTGCACCTTAGTCCTTGTGGATTCCGACCCTTGCTTACCGCTTTACTTGTGTTTATTGGTTAGTTTAGGTAATTTGTTCGATTAGGAGAGACTAGTAACGACCTAGTTTCTACCTTGATCAAAATGGCGCCGTTGTCGGGGACTACTGTTTGCATTAGTTTGTGTTAGTTAGATGAGTCTAGGTCTTTGTGCATAGTTATTTGTTTTGTTCGTTTTATTTTGAAAATTCCTTAAAAAGATGGAAACTATCTCTATCCCTCAAAATGATGAATCGTGTACACTTGATGATTTCACGTCTCTCCACCATGAGCTTCTCCACAATGAATTTCTTACTGCTTTGCAATCCGAGTCGGTCATTTCTTTGTCCGAGTTTCGCCTTTTCATAACTCATTTGGATTGTGAAGAAAACCTTAAAAGGGATTCTTTTATTAGAGATTTCGAGGTTGCTTCCCAAACTTTTGTAAAACGCATGGGAGAAGTCTCTAACCTTCTAAATGAATCCATTCGAGATGCTTTATGGGAAAGAGATGATTTTGAGACTAATTTTCCACCTATGACGCATGACATTGAGGAATTGAGTATTGGGGATTACATTCCTACTCATTTCTCCTTAAATGAGTGCCTTGATGATGGTGATGAAAAGCTTTTTGCTCCTATTTGTTTTCACGTGCTCTAATCGATTCTAATTGAGTGTGAAAGTAAATTTGCCAATCAAAAAGAGTTTCTTGAGGAGAGTTTGCCTATTTCTTTGTCGTTTCCTTATTTTGATTCTTCTTTTTCTTATTTTCTTGTTTTTTCTTTTGATTCTTCTTCTTTTAGGCATCCTTCTCCTCATTGGCATCGAGTTCTATCATACTCAATGCATGCATTGCATCTTGTGATTGCATATGATCTATCGAATGAAATGTGTGCTAGTGTATATGATAAACTCTTGAGATCATTGACTTGGTATTAACTAGAAAGGTCATGTTTGGGACCTTAAACAAGCCTTTCTCGGGAAGTAACCCGTATTTACTTGCTTTCATTTTCTTATTTCTTTTGAATTTTACTTATTTTTATTTTCAATCCTTGATCTTGTTTTAGGTACTTAAGTGGAATAAGCGCTCATTCTCGATTGCATAAGGAAAGCAAAGCACAAATTTGGATAAAGTTGACTTCAAATGGAGAAATTGGATCATTTGCGGGTATTTACACCCACCTACTATCCGGTAGTATCCTTCCTCTCCTTCTTTTCGTTACTCCATTGGTTGATTGGGCGTATGAATTGTTGGGGCATGAGGTTGGATGGTTGAAAATGTTGCCTCAATTTCTCTTTCTCTAATGTGTTGTGATTTGCGGAACTATGTATATTGGTTGAATGCGTGTTTTCTTTCCCTCCCCTCCCTTCCCTTGAGTCTTTTTTGAAGCATTGAGGACAATGCTTAATTCTAGCTTGGGGGGATAACTTTTAGCTAGCTTGGGGGAGTTTCTTTTCGATTCTTTCTTTTCATTTTTTTTATATAAATTCAAAATCAAAAATATTTTCTTTATTTATTTCATTTTATTTTTCTTTTCTTTCAATTTTTGTTAAATAATCATAAAAAAATCGAAAAATGTTTACAAAATCCAAAAAAAGTCTCAAGTTAATGAATAAAGGCACTAAAAATGATTTTCTTGTCCAAGGAAAGAATCTCGATGATTTTTAATGTGGTTTCCCTTGCTTGTCATTTGGATAAATTGAGTAGAGGTATTTCCGTATGATTTTTGCATGTGTGAGTTAGGGCGATTAGAGATAGCTTAATCTTTGTTGCTTGAGTCTCAACTTCAAAAAGTTTTCGATAATTCTAAATGGTGAGCTTTGGTTTGGAAAGAGTTAATTTTGTTCTCTTTTGGATGTTCTTTGCTACCTTATTTCCCTTTGGTGCACTTCATTTCCCCGAATAAGCTATGCTAAGAGTTAATTGGATTGTAGAAAAAAAAAAGATTATGATTCATGTTTCGAGTCCAATAAGTGGTGCATTTGTGCCCATAAGGCGAAAGCCTAAGAGTCAAGTTCGAGTCAATAAGTGGTTCCAATGAGCCCGCAAGGCATAATAAGCCTATTAAAGTTCGCAAAAAGAAAAAAAAGAGTCAATAAGTGGTAAATGCCACAAGTCCTTGAGAAAGTGGGTTAGTTTAGATGATTGAGTGGGAGCTTGAAGATTTATTAAGTAAAGTATTCCCTAGTGATGATGAATGTCATTGCGGCTCAAGAATCGAGACTCTAGACCCATTACTCAAATTCTCTAATCTTACAATCCAAGATTCTCTTAGCAAAAGTTAAGTTTGGGGGAGTCAATGTGCATTTTAGGTGGTCGTGATCATATTTATCCATTTGAGAACAATTTTTGACTTTTGGATGCCTTAGTGAACCTAATTGATGATTCGATGCTTTGATTGTGATTCTCTTGCACCTTAGATTAGTCTATCCCCTGTATTCCTAATTCATGGATGCATTTTGATGATGGTTATGCTTTGAAAGTTTGTTTGAATCGACCATGTTTGGTGAACCATGCTTGATGAGATGACTTTGGGTAAAATGTCTTGATTGTGCTTAATAAGAGTTATGGGTTAATCTTGTGGGAAACCCTTGCGAGATCTCATTCGCCCTCTAGAGCGATTTAGGGGTTTAAAGAGCTTGTTGCATGTGCTTAAATGCAATCGTGATTCCTACGACAGTGAGTTAGTGTATAATTGTATCTCAATTTCTATTTTCTATGTTGATTAGCTTTTTAATAACTCGTTTTGCTCAAATTTTCTATCCTATTTCCCTTTGTGTTTCATTGTTTTGCTCGTGGACGAGCAAAAACTCAAGTTTGGGGGCATTTGATGAGTGACATCATTTATGTCACTCATATGTTAGTGATTTAGGCATCATTTGAGTCGTTTTATTCTATTTTTCGTATTTTTAGTCTTTATTTTCCTGAATTTCTTATTTTAATTATTTATAGATTAGTTTAGCATTTTTAGTTATTTTTGTTAGTTTTTAGGTCTTAATTCCTTAATTTATTTATTTTCTTATTTCGATAATTTTATAGTTTAATTATTTTAGTTTTCGTTATTAACTTTCTATTTCTAATTCTTATTTTATTCTTATTATTATTATTGTTATTATTATTATTATTATTATTATTATTATTATTATTATTATTATTATTATTATTTATTTATTTATTTATTTTTCGTTTTATTTTTATTTCGTGATTCTCCCTCGTATTTGTTTTTTGTATGTATGTAAGAGTATCATGGTACGGGATTGAGTTGCAACAATCAAGAAAGCAACGACCATGAATGAAAAGAATTACAATGTGGACTTTGTTGCTTGTGGGCCTTGGCCCAACTGTTGCCCAAGAGTCCAAGACACACAAACATGAAACATCAGCTATGCTCCTCCACCTATGTGCACCTTCCTTAGCCTACACCTACCACACCCTCCTCTATCCTATACCACACCCATCACCTATCAACTACAGCTGCCCATCCCCCCACTTCTCTTCTCTCTCGCCACTTCAGCTCTAACACCACCGAGCCACCACAACATCACCACCGCCAAGCTGCAGAACCAACAACCGAGCACCACCACTGCAAAGCTGACATCAACAACACCAAAACAAGACCAAAAACACAGTCACAAAACAGAGTAAAAACAGAGTACTGAAGTTTGGTCGAACCGTATTCAAGTTCGACCGAACCCGAATTTTTAAGTTCCTGACAAGGCCGGGTCCGGCCGAACCCATCGTGTGTTCGCCCAAACTAGAATCGGGTTCGCCCGAACCTCCATTAACGTTCTACAGAACATTTGAGCGCGAATTTCTGTACGGATTAAATGATGCTCAACGGCTGCGATTGAATTATGATTGGGCAACTGTGGAGATCGATCGACGATGATGGACGTTGATGATTGATGGTGGAGATCGATCGACGGAGAATGAACGTTGATGATTCAGGTGCTTGATGATGATTAACGGTGATTATCGATGATGATTTATGGTAATTGATGAGGAAAAAGGAGGAGCAGCAAAAAGGAGGGTTCAGAGGGACGAAGAAGACGAAAGAATGAGGGGAAGGGGTCTGATTATTTGGTGTGTGGGGATTTGATTTGGTTTTGACTTTTTATTTTTTTTCCCCTTATTATTTTTTTCTCCTTTTCTCCTTTTTCTCTTTCTTTTCTCTTTTTCTCTTTATTTTCCTTTTATTCTTTCTTCTTTTTAATTTTCTTAATTCTTTTTTTTTTCTTTTCAGATTTTTTCTTCCCTTTTTTTATTTTTTTTATTTTTAATTCTCCTCTTTTATTTTCATTTTTTGGGCTTTAAGTATAAAATACCCATTTTTAGGTCATGACAAAAAGAATGTAAATACTTAGAATATTTTTAGGGTTTTAGTTTAGTTTAGCTTTTAGAGAGAGAAAAGTGAGAAATTATCAATGAAAAATTGAGGCTTTTGAATTCAAGTGTGACAATTTTGTTCAAGATTTCTACCATTAATCAATGAGAAATTTCTTACTCTCTCTCCTCATTTATTTCTTTATTTATTGTTTTATTTATTGTTTTAATTAGTTTAATTGTTTTGGTTTAGTTTAATGATTCATGTTTAGATTAGTTGTTATTAATGTTTAGAATCATGTTTTTAGTTGTTAATTTCTATAACTTTCATATTTTTATGAATATGGAGTACTTTATTGGTTGGGTTTGGGTGAAAACTCAACATTATTGGTTTGGGTGTTTGTGATTGGAAATTATGGATTTTCATGATTAAATTATTACATGTTTAGGCATTTCAAATACATGTTGCATTAAATTGATCAATTAAGTGTTTCAAGATTGCTTGGAGTAGTCTAGTTGGGTGGGAAAGGGATTAAAGACCTAAACTTGACTATTTGGTTGAATTAGGACTTTAACTTACCCCGAGTATGATAGGGTAGAACGGGAGTTCGTCCTTGATGCTTAGGGAAATTGTTCGCACATCGGGAGATGGTTGGAGCTATATGTGAATTCAACGCTTATAATGTAGTGCTTGTGAATCTCCCCCGTTTTCAATTCTTTTATGTCAATTCCATGATTTCTTGATGTTTGACCCATTCCCTAATCTTGTTTGCTTTTGGTTTCTTAGTTTAGTTGATTTAGTTTTAGTTAGTTAGTTGACTTTCCAAAACCCCGTTTTGACCTAGCTTGTTGTTCGATTAACAAAGATTAGTGCACCTTAGTCCTTGTGGATTCCGACCCTTGCTTATCGCTTTACTTGTGTTTAGTGGTTTGTTTAGGTAATTTGTTTGATTAGGAGAGACTAGTAACGACCTAGTTTCTACCTTGATCAAAATGGCGCCGTTGCCGGGGACTATGGTTTGCATTAGTTTGTGTTAGTTAGATGAGTCTAGGTCTTTGTGCATAGTTATTTGTTTTGTTCGTTTTATTTTGAAAATTCCTTAAAAATATGGCAACTATCTCTATCCCTCAAAATGATGAATCGTGTACACTTGATGATTTCACGTCTCTCCACCATGAGCTTCTCCACAATGAATTTCTTAATGCTTTGTAATCCGAGTCGGTCATTTCTTTGTCCGAGTTTCGCCTTATCATAACTATTTGGATGGTGAAGAAAACCTTAAAAGGGATTCTTTATGTCACTCATAGGGTAGTGATTTAGGCATCATTTGAGTTGTTTTATTCTATTTTTAGTATTTTTAGTCTTTATTTTCCTGAATTTCTTATTTTAAATTTTTATAGCTTAGTTTAGCATTTTTAGTTATTTTTGTTAGTTTTTAGGTCTTAATTCCGTAACTTATTTATTTTCTTATTTCGATAATTTTATAGTTTAATTATTTTAGTTTTCGTTATTAACTTTCTGTTTCTAATTCTTATTTTATTATTATTCTTATTCTTATTATTGTTATTATTATTATTATTCTTATTATTATTATTATTATTATTATTATTATTATTATTATTTATTTATTTATTTATTTTTCGTTTTATTTTTATTTCGTGATTCTCCCTCGTATTTGTTTATGTATGTAGATAAGAGTATCATGGTACGGGATTGAGTTGCAACAATCAAGAAAGTAACGAGCATGAATGAAAAGAATTACAATGTGCACTTTGTTGCTTGTGGGCCTTGGCCCAACTGCTGCCCAAGAGTCCAAGACACACAAACATGAAACATCAGCTATGCTCCTCCACCTATGTGCACCCTCCTTAGCCTACACCACACCCTCCTCTATCCTACACCACACCCTTCACCTATCAACTACAGCTGCCCAGCCCCCCACTTCTCTTCTCTCTCGCTACTTCAGCTCCAACACAACCGAGCCACCACAACATCACCACCGCCAAGCTGCAGAACCAACAACCGAGCACCACCACTGCAAAGCTGACATCAACAACATCAAAACAAGACCAAACCGAATTTCTAGGTTCCTAACAAGGCCCGGTCCTGCCGAACCCACCGTGTGTTCGCCCAAACTAGAATCGGGTTCGCCCGAACCTCCATTAACGTTCGACCGAACATTTGGGCGCGAATTTCTGTACGGATTAAATGATGCTCAACGGCTGCGATTGAATTATGATTGGGCAACTGTGGAGATCGATCGACGATGATGGACGTTGATGATTGATGGTGGAGATCGATCGACGGAGAATGAACGTTCATGATTGATGTGCTTGATGATGATTAACGGTGATTATCGATGATGATTTATGGTAATTGATGAGGAAAAAGGAGGAGCAGCGAAAAGGAGGGTTCAGAGGGACGAAGAAGACGAAAGAATGAGGGGAAGGGGTCTGATTATTTGGTGTGTGGGGATTTGATTTGGTTTTGACTTTTTTTTTTTTCCCTTTTTTTTTTTCTCCTTTTCTCCTTTTTCTCTTTCTTTTCTCTTTTTCTCCTTCTTTTCCTTTTATTCTTTCTTCTTTTTATTTTTCTTAATTCTTTTTTTTTCTTTTCAGATTTTTTCTTCCCTTTTTTTTATTTTTTTATTTTTTATTTTTAATTCTCCTCTTTTATTTTCATTTTTTGGGCTTTAAGTATAAAATACCCATTTTTAGGTCATGAAAAAAAGAATGTAAATACTTAGAACATTTTTAGGGTTTTAGTTTAGTTTAGCTTTTAGAGAGAGAAAAGTGAGAAATTATCAATGAAAAATAGAGGCTTTTGAATTCAAGTGTGGCAATTTTGTTCAAGATTTCTACCATTAATCAATGAGAAATTTCTTACTCTCTCTCCTCATTTATTTCTTTATTTATTGTTTTATTTATTGTTTTAATTAGTTTAATTGTTTTGGTTTAGTTTAATGATTCATGTTTAGATTAGTTGTTATTAATGTTTAGAATCATGTTTTTAGTTGTTAATTTCTATAAATTTCATATTTTTATGATTATGGAGTAGTTTATTGGTTGGGTTTGGGTGAAAACTCAACATTATTGGTTTGGGTATTTGTTATTGGAAATTAGGGATTTTCATGATTAAATTATTACATGTTTAGGCATTTCCAATACATGTTGCATTTAAATTGATCAATTAAGTGTTTCATGATTGCTTGGATTAGTCTAGTTGGGTTGGAAAGGGATTAAAGACCTAAACTTGACTATTTGGTTGAATTAGGACTTTAACTTACCCCGAGTATGATAGGGTAGAACGGGAGTTCGTCCTTGATGCTTAGGGAAATTGTTCGCACATCGGGAGATGGTTGGAGCTATTTGTGAATTCAACGCTTATCATGTAGTGCTTGTGAATCTCCCCCGTTTTCAATTCTTTTATGTCCATTCCATAATTTGTTGTTGTTTGACCCATTCCCTAATCTTGTTTGCTTTTGGTTTCTTAGTTTAGTTGATTTAGTTTTAGTTAGTTAGTTGACTTTCCAAAACCCCGTTTCGACCTAGCTTGTTGTTCGATTAACATAGATTAGTGCACCTTAGTCCTTGTGGATTCCGACCCTTGCTTACCGCTTTACTTGTGTTTAGTGGTTAGTTTAGGTAATTTGTTTGATTAGGAGAGACTAGTAACGACCTAGTTTCTACCTTGATCATGCACCCCATTCATTCAAAGGACGCCTAGCAAGGCGCGCAAAAATAGCAAAAAATTTAAGTGTTGCGCGCAAAAACAAGCATAGAAATACATACGCCAACGACGCAAAATACAAAAACATAAATTGTTTTTGCCCTCAGGCACAGAGACACTAAACTAAAATTGTTTATGTTGAAAGGTAGACAGTAAATCAGGGGACATGGGCATCATCTTCATCATCTGAGGGCACAAACTCGGGAGGGGGCATACCAAGACGCTCAGCAGCAAGCACAACAGAACTATGTTCCAAGCGCCACTCAAACCAAGCAAGGTCATATTCCTCCATATGGTGATCCCATGCGCTCTTGACCGCATCCCTCATGGCCTGCTCTCCCTGATCATAATACTCATGCATGTAGACGCTCCTTCAAGGCACGAACCTGCGACCTGGCAACCTCCAGCTCCCCTTGGACACGCTCGGCTTGGCTGGCCGCCTCCTTGACTTGAGGATAATCCTCCACTTGAGCTTGGAGCGCCACTATTTCAGCCGCGACCTTCTTACTCTCCGCCACCATCGTCGTCATATCCGTGTCCTGCTGCAGAATCTTTTTTAGCAACTCCGCCTTATTAGACTTTAATGTCGCCACCTCCTTTGCCTGAAGGTCTATGGTCTCTGCATTTCAAGGCGAACCTCCTCAATTGACTTGAACGCATAATCACCATGATGAACGGCATCAGCCACCTGCGCTTTGAGCTCCTCGGCCTTCTTGTTTTTCCAATCTTTGCAGAACTCAATACGGCAGAACAACTGCAGTAAGATCTATATGTTAGCAAGCACACCCAACAAAATGAAAAATTAACACAAACACAAACTCACGTCAAGCAAGCAGGCCTGGATGGCACCAAATTGAGCATAAGTCCGACCAGGAAGAGAAGCGACGTAGTCTTGGGGGACAGCCTTAAAAACACGGCAGCAAATGGACGCCGATCTCGCTTGATGTGTAATGAGGAGTGGCAGGTATACGCTCGTCCTCCTCTGGAGCTGCCCCCTTTCCCTTGTCTTCTTGAGCTATAGGAAAAACACCGACCTTAGGATGACGCGAAAAGTAAGAAGAACTACCAGAGGAGGCTCGATACGTTTGTACGACGTTCGAGTAAAACTTACCACCCGATGATCTTGCTCGGCGGGCCACATCCGCGGGGATTCGCAAGCGAACATTAGCTGGAATGCCAGCCAAGGGATCTGCAGGCTCGGCACGGTCCCCACCCGACTTCGATTTGGACACCAAGTCCACAACCGAGGAAGGCTTGTACACTATTTGTTCGCCATCACCAGGGGAACGCCTTCTTGAGCTTGTGACACCTCCTTCTTGGCCAAGCGGCGTAGCTTGGGACGAGGCTTCTTAAAAGTACTCGGCGTCTCAGACTCGGCCGGCGCAGCTCGCTTCTTCAGCAGCAAAAGGCCCGTTCCCTTCGCCTTAGCAGCCACTTTGGCCGCATCCTTCGCTTGCTGCCAGAAATGTAGACCAAGAATGTTAGGAAGCTTTGTAAACATAAAATCAGGAACCACTCTCTAAGTAGCGGCTCGTCACAAAAAGGGACGCTCGTCCTATATAGGTGACAGAGCGGACCTAGTGATTTCAAGCCACTCTCTATGTAGTGGCTCGTCACAAAAAGGGACGCTCATCCTATATAGGTGACGAGGCGGACCTTAGTGATTGCAAGCCACTCTCTAAGTAGTGGCTCGTCACCAAAAACTAGCGCTCATCCTATATAGGTGACAAGGCGGACCTTAGTGATCGCAAGCCACTCTCTGAGTAGTGGCTCGTCACCAAAAAGGGACGGTCGTCCTATATAGGCGACGAGGCAGACCTTAATGATCACAAGCCACTCTCTAATTAGTGGCTCGTCGCAAAAAAAGGACGCTCGTCCTATATAGATGACGAGGCGGACTTTAGTGATCACAAGCCACTTTCTAAGTAGTGGCTCGTCGCCAAAAAGGGACGATCGTCCTATATAGATGACGAGGCGGACCTTAGTGATCACAAGCCGCTCTCTAAGTAGTGGCTCGTCACCAAAAAGGGACGCTCGTCCTATATAGATGACGAGGCCACCCTAGTGATCACAAGCCACTCTCTAAGAAGTGGCTCATCACCAGAAAGGGACACTTGTCCTAAATAGATGACAAGGCGAACTTCGGTGAACACAAGCCACTACCTAAAGTAGTGACTCGTCCTCATAGAAGACACTCGGGCATTGCAGTGATTTTATTATGAAAAGGATAAAATGGAGAAGGATATCAAAAGTTTACTACTTACCTTCTCTTCCAACTCGGCCTTGGCCTTCTTCTTTTTGCCTTCATAGATATCGGCCATATAGTCCGTCATATCAGCCTCACCTTTATCAGCCTCCGTCAGCTTGCTCATTCCTTCCTCTGCACACAAAAAGAAAAATTAAATGGTTAAGGAAAGAACGAAACAAAGATAGACGATCTACAGTCTATAACTCTACCTTTAGAAATAGAGTACCCTAAACCCACGGTAGCCAAAAACGCCTCGTCCCGTAACTGCTTATGTGCGGCAACCACTGAGCCGGCACATGAAAAGTCTTGCCTGCAGTAAGATGGTAGGTGTTGGTCTTGAACATAATCTTTATATGATCCCACTCTGCGGCCGTCAGGGGTGGGAGGGCCTCGTCATGATCCGTATAATTGGTCGTGAGGCTCCAGCGGCTCATCTTATAATACATGTCCTGGTCGTCAGTATGAAAGACGACCCATGCATCTCTTTCTCCACTTGTGCTATTTGAAGAGTTTGCCCACCACTGTTTGGTAGGTGCCCCGGCTGCTCAGATTAAACCACCCCTCGGCGGCGTTGGGAGAACGGGAAATGGAAACCAGATGAAGGAACGCGTTGAAAGACGGTTGCATGTTGTTTAGCGCGCATTTAGCGATATAGCCAAAATACGTCCGCCCAGGAATTTGGGGTTAATTGGGCCACCCCAATGTTAAAACCGTCCAGAACCTCCAGAGCAAAAGGATGTGGAGGAAACCTCATGCAAAGTTTAATGGTAGATGCATATACGGGAAACTCCCCATCAGCCAACAGGCTGACCATCGCCTCCAAACTGGCCGACACCCTCATCTGGTACCCTTCACCTACACAATGGCCGTCTCTCATATCAGCCCCATTCTTGTCCAACCATTTCATCCATCCCTGATCTGGATGAATCTCTGAAGAAAGAAGATGACCCTCTTCCCGACCCCTTGGCCTAGCCGGCGCTTGAGCCACCGCCTGCTCTTCAACAACCAAAGGCATCGGAGCCCTTGCCGGCCCCTTATTTGCCTGACTTACCAAGAGAGACTCGTCCATGGCCGTACGTTCCGACGAGATTGCCGTATGCTCCTCCTCAAGCTCAGCATACTCGTCTATCTCTTGAAAGAGATCGGCATATTCTTCATCTACTGTCGGGTCTGTTAGGTTATGACAAATATAAAACATATATTTCATGCGGAAAAACCATAAATCCAGGAATCCAAATTAATTGCCACATAACAATTAGCATAATTTAGGATGCATACATTCGAAGCGTGCCTTCCCTAGATTCTCCCGAACCGAACAAGAAAAAGTTTAGGACTCCAAGTGTAGTCCCTCCGTAGATAGTCCACAGCACGTTCGGATCCGCCTTAGATTCAATTAACTAGAATTTATTCTAAGGTTTTATGTTTATTCGATTATAATTTGTGGCAAATTATTAACTTTAGTTTTTAGCTTAAAACTATATGAATACATGAATTGATGTATTATAAATTGTGATTGCCATCACCTATTTATAGGGTAGGATTATTGGAACTAGAAACCTACTAGGATTTAATTAACCTAATTTTATTAGAATTAGATTCCAATTAAATCTATTAAGTTAGTGTTTAATTCAACAACTAACTCTAGTAGTTTTAGGAAAATAATAATTAATCGAACTAATCCTAAACGCTTAAGGATTTGATGCATGCACGAACTCAACACACACACACGCACAGCCCACGAAGGGCGCTGGGCGCGGTCGCGCGGAGAGCTCGGCCCAGCAGCGCTGCAGCCACGCTTGGGCGTGCCAGCCTGTTGGCCTTGCTGGGCCTGGCCTTGCGTGTTGCTTGGCTGGGCCTTGCGGTGGTTGCGGGCTGCTTGCTTGCCTTGCTGCGCGCGGGCTTTGCTAGGCGCAGGCCTGGCTTCGAGCTGGGCCTTGCGTCTAGAAAGCTCGTCCGAGTACGACACGCTTCCGATTAATTTTTCGATTTGGGAATTCATTTCCGATTCGAACAATATTTAATATTTACGATTCCGGAATTATTTTCTGTTTCGAACAAATATTTAATATTTCCGATTCCGGAATTATTTTCCGATTCCGATAATATTTCCGATTCTGACAATATTTCCGTTTCCGACAATATTTCCGATTCCGACAACATTTCCATTTCCAATAATATTTTCCGATGCGTACCATGTTTCCGTTTCCGGCAACATCTACGACTTGGATAATATTTATATTTCCGATACGATCCATATTTCCGTTTCCGGCAATATCATCGTTTCCGGAGTATTCATAATTTGCCTTTTGACGATTTCAGCTCCCACTGGAACCGAGATCCGTCGATTCCGAATATCCATAAATGGAGTATTTAATTCACTTAAATACTTGATCCGTTCACGTACTATTTGTGTGACCCTACGGGTTCAGTCAAGAGTAAGTTGTGGATTAATATTATTAATTCCACTTGAACTGAAGTGACCTCTAGCTAGGCATACAGTTCAATTGATCTCACTGAATTATTAACTTGTATAATTAATTAATACTGAACCACATTTATTAGACTTAGCATTGAATGCATACTTGGACCAAGGACATTATTTCCTTCAGTCTCCCACTTGTCCTTAGGGACAAGTGTGCATTTCCTAATTCCTTTGTCGCTTGATGCTTGCTCATGAACATAAGGTAAGAGTTGTCATCCTTATTATGTCTAGAGGTATTTCTCGGTTTCAGAGTTCAACTGATCAAATAAACAGATAATCATAGCCTATGATTCATCTGAGCACGACCATGCATTTTACAGTTTCTAGCTCTCTGAGTGGCCTTGTACAACTTTCAGCATCTCATCCCAATTTATGGGAGGACAATCTCAATCTTGCGATATTGAGATTAGACTTCGTTTGATAGGTGATTACCCGAGCGTTGCCATTATAGCCTCCTTTTACGGTGCGACGGTTGACAACGTCAAAGTAACCAGTTCTCAAAAAAGTAACCTCAAATCACTCAGGTATTTAGGATTAGTGTCTAATAATTTTAATGAAATTTACTTATGACAGATTTTCATCTCTTACAGTAAAGTTTCATAGGTCTGTCCGATACTAGTCTTCTCAAAGTAAGTATCTATGCAAATGATTGCGACATTGCCATGTGTACATAGTTCAAGAAACAGAACTACGAGTCATCTTGCATTCTAGTCGTCTAGCATTTTCTATGCGTCCATCTTTATAGAAAACTCCGACCAGGGACCATTTTCAACTTTTGATATTCAAGTTCACTTGATAGACATTTCTTAGTCACAAGACTGGTCCTGACATTCTATTTTGAATATCTTGTCAAATTGAAGGGACTCATCATTTAATAAACCATAAATTAAATGGAAAAATGAATTCTATTCATTTATATGAATGGTTAACCAATAACGTTTTACAAAGTATTAAACTCTAAAACTTTAAAACATTAAATAAGGACATCAAAGCCATTCTCCAACATGATTGATTCCCATAGCTGTAGTGTGCGAGTTGTGCTTCGCTTGTGGCAGAGGTTTAGTTAATGGATCTGAGATGTTGTCGTCAGTTCCAATCTTGCTTATCTCGACTTCTTTTCTTTCAACGAACTCTCGTAGAAGGTGAAATCTACGAAGTACATGCTTGACTCTCTGGTGGTGTCTAGGCTCCTTTGCCTGTGCAATAGCTCCGTTATTATCACAATATAGAGCTATTGGTCCTTTAATGGAGGGGACTACACCAAGTTCACCTATGAACTTCCTTAGCCAAATAACTTCCTTTGCTGCTTCATGTGCAGCAATGTACTCCGCTTCAGTTGTAGAATCCGCAATGGTGCTTTGCCTAACACTTTTCCAGCTTACTACACCTCCGTTGAGGCAGAAGACAAACCCAGACTTTGATCTGAAATCATCCTTGTCGGTTTGGAAACTTGCGTCCGTATAGCCTTTAACAATTAATTCATCATCTCCACCATAGACCAGGAAATCATCTTTGTGCCTTTTCAGGTACTTCAGAATATTCTTGATAGCAGTCCAATGTGCCTCTCCTGGGTCTGACTGGTATCTGCTCGTAGCACTGAGTGCGTACGCAACATCCGGGCGTGTACATATCATAGCATACATTATTGAACCAATCATTGATGCATATGGAATCCGAGTCATTCGTCTACGCTCATCTAGTGTTTTTGGGCACTGAGTCTTGCTTAGAGTCATTCCATGAGACATGGGTAGGTAGCCTCGCTTAGAATCTGCCATATTGAACCTTTCAAGCACCTTATTGATATAAGTGCTTTGACTGAGTCCAATCATCTTTTTAGATCTATCTCTGTAAATCTTGATGCCCAATATGTACTGTGCTTCTCCTAGATCCTTCATCGAAAAACATTTCCCAAGCCAAATCTTGACAGAGTTAAACATAGGAATGTCATTTTCGATAAGTAATATGTCGTCGACATATAATACTAGAAAAGCAATTTTGCTCCCACTGACTTTCTTGTATACACAAGATTCGGCTGCGTTCTTGATGAAACCAAAGTCACTGACTGCTTCATCAAAACGTATATTCCAGCTCCTTGATGCTTGCTTCAATCCGTAGATTCATTTCTTAACTTGCAAACCTTTTTAGCATTCTTTGGATCCTCAAAGCCCTCAGGCTGTGTCAAAAACACAGTTTCTGTTAAAATGCCGTTTAAAAAAGCGGTTTTGACATCCATCTTCCATATTTCGTAATCGTAATATGCAGCGATTGCTAACATTATCCGAATAGACTTTAGCATTGCTACTGGTGAAAAGGTTTCATCGTAATCCACACCGTGGACTTGCCTGTAACCTTTTGCAACCAATCTAGCTTTGAAAACTTCTAGTTTCCCATCCTTGTCCTTTTTCAGTTTGTAAACCCATTTGCTTCCTATGGCTTGGTAGCCATCTGGCATATCGACCAAATCCCAAACTTGGTTTTCAGACATGGAGTCTAATTCAGATTGCATGGCTTCTTGCCATTGCTTGGAGCTAGGGCTCGTCATAGCTTGTTTGTAAGTCGCAGGTTCATCACTTTCAAGTAATAGAACTTCATGGCTCTCGTTCGTCAAAATACCTAGGTACCTTTCCGGTTGAGACCTATATCTCTGCGATCTACGCGGGGTTACATTTCTAGATGGTCCTTGATTCTCACCAGATACTTCTAAAGATCTCTGAGTGTCATCCCGAATGTCATCTTGAGCATTCTCTAGAGTTTGTTGTTCGACTCAAATTTCTTCGAGGTCTACTTTTCTCCCACTTTTCATTTTGGAAATGCGATCCTTTTCCAAAAAGACACCATCTCGAGCAACAAACACCTTGTTCTCAGATGTATTGTAGAAGTAATACCCCTTTGTTTCCTTTGGATAGCCCACAAGGTTACATTTGTCAGATTTTGGTTCAAGTTTGTCTGAAATTAATCGTTTGACGTATACTTCACAACCCAAAATCTTAAGAAAAGACACATTTGGAGGGTTTCCAAACCATAACTCATATGGAGTCTTTTCGACAGCTTTAGACGGAGCTCTATTTATAGTGAGTGCAGTTGTGTTTAGTGCATGTCCCCAAAATTCTATTGGAAGTTCGGCCTGACCCATCATTGATCTAACCATGTCTAGCAAGGTTCTATTCCTCCGTTCTGACACACCGTTCCATTGAGGTGTTCCGGGAGGAGTACATGCCACTAGTGGAAAAAGGCTCATTTGCATCGCACATTTAAGTGCATTTGCGTTGCACATTGTGCGTGGCAAAAGCTCTCGACGCAACTGACTAAAAGTAATTTGCGTCGCACAGTTGTGCGACGCAAATGACCCTCATTTGCGTCGCACATTAAGCAAATGTGCGACGCAAATGACTGTTCAGGCGCCATGTTGAAAAGTCATTTGCCTCACACATTAGCTTAATGTGCGACACAATTGACTTTTTAGGCGCCAAAAAATAAGTCATTTGCCTCGCACAATAGCTTAATGTGCGACGCAAATGACTATTTGAGCGCCAAAAAAGTAAGTCATTTGCGCAGATTAAGGTAATGTGCGACGCAAATGACTTTGGATATTCTAAAAAAATTGAGCTGCTAATTTTATTTAATCCTGGATTAAATAAAATCAGCAGCTTTCAATAATGCCAAAACACAAAATGCACACATAGTGATATTCAATTTAAACAAAATTCCAGAATGAACAAAGTTACAGAAATTACCAAGAGAACAACAATTGGCACGGGTACTAGGTAATGTAATACTTCAAATAGAACATCTGAACAATAATGACTCGACGATGCCATACCACAAACTACTAAGTACTAATCAGTATTCCAGTCACAATAAAATATAATTTCAACTTATAAACAATCTGAATTTTCTAAAAATATGCAAGAGGTTGTTAACACGAGCCTTGACTGAAGTCAATGGGTCCAACGCATGTTGGGTACCAATGTTGAGTGTATTCTCATTACTCGAGAAGCTGTGGCTCAACTCTGCACCAACAGCTGTGTTGGTCAGTGGACTCACAATATGATAGTATGAAGCATTCAAGATGTCCAGTTTGTCGTTCCTGCAGTACCCAAAAGTAAACAAAATCACAAGTGTATCAGAAAAGTATATCCAGTATCCAGCTTTCAAATGATACACTCAACAACAGCCAAAGGTGAAAGATTAGAACATTATTAAGTAGTTTTCGACAAGCAGAATCCAAATTTATTTATAGGATACACGCATATAGAGATAATATGAATTACCAATATGAAAATTGTCAAATCAGAATAGGAGTGATTCTCTTTGTTTAATTTCTGAACAGCAATTAAATCACTAGTGGAAAAACATCAGATTTTCAACTATATAGGTAAACATACAGAGGTTGTAGCAAATATGTAACAGCTGAAAAAAACAATACCCACATTGAGGAGCCTGAAATATTTGCATTCCACCATCAAATTTTCATAAACCTTCCAAATCCATTGTACAATACTACCTACTAGTTTTCATCTAAAAGGATGAGAGATGGGAGAACCTGAGGCTCTTCTCCATGCCTATCAGCAGCTTTAGAATCAAGTTCAGGACTTGTTTCTTCCTGAAATATTAAGGCCTATTAACAAGCTAGTTCTAAAATTTTCCGCCTCCTCGGCCTTTATTGGCTGCATTGCTGTTGGAGCCATTAAGAGCAACAACGGCTGGTTGTTTTCCCCTGCAACAAGTACATGCGTCCAAGGAAAAACAACAAACAGGCTTCAAACATGGAAACACATGAGAGAATGCATGAATCATATTTGATCACTTAAAACTTTAAAGTTTTATTTGCTATGTTTCATTTGCATCCCCCGTTTAAACTTTAAATTTTAAACTTATTACTTGCTGTCTTTGTTAGATATTAATCTAAATTAATATATAAAATAATGCTTCTCATATTCAAACAAACTACAACCTTGCAAATTTCATCCCCCATTTTGATTATCCCAATTGTGAGTATTATCTCAATTGTAAGTACAATTGTACAAATCATAAAAAAAATCAGTCACCTGATAAATAGGAATCATCTAACACATAAAACTACAATCCAAAACTAACTTTGAAGATTATTAATAACGAGGTTTACGAAACCCATCACACAATTCATACAAATTCCAGCTAATTTACATTTGAAAGTTGAAATTCAATGCTAAATCATGGATGAGACATTCCTCTCCTCACTTTTAATTATCTCTTTAAGTTTTGTGGCGGCATCTAAAAGGTTCACAGCAGTTTGAAGGCTGTACAAGTGAGATGAGTGCAAAATCAACTACCACACCATTGTGAGAACTCAAACACGAAAAGTATTGATTTAAAGACATGATTTGGGTTTAAATCGAGCAACTTAAAGTTCATGATGATGCAACAAACCTCGAGACCAAATATTCCAATTTCTGTGCCAGAAAAGAAGCAGCATCATCAGTAGTCCCGCCAGAGAAAGGCAGCATCATCAGCAATCCCGCCAGAGAGAGGGCTTCACTATTATCTCTTTAAGTTTTGTGGCGGCATCTAAATTAAAAGCTTCCACCGCCAGAGAGAGCGCAACTGCAATAGCAATTGCTGGTGCTCCACGAACCACCATATCCTTCACTGCAGACCTGAAAAAAAAAGATAATACTGCTTAAGATGGGTAGTATATTGATTGAAGGAAGAAGAACAGTCAGTTTTTCCTAAAGGTTGGTGACATCTTAATAGTCTAGTAGCAATGGTGACTAGCGATAAACTGAATCATCCAACCATCCAAGGTATTTTATGCACAAAAAACATGACAGTGGGGAAATCAGAGAAATATCAAGAAGGTTTTAATGTCCATCTGTGCCACAACTAATCCAGATTCATGACAAGTATCTAACCATTGCACAACTGTACGGGAGAAAGGTTTATTGAAGTTCACATGAAGTTACTGGATCTTTTAAGGAGTCCAGTACCAGTTTATTGCCTTTAGGGTTCTCTGTCTTGTCTAAAAACAGCGAGATCTTAGTAAGACTTACAATATTTTTGAAATAGAGATAATGAAATACACCTTTTCAAGACTGGTTACATCGATAACAATATGATTCAATCCAACAGGCAAAACACCCCTCAACCCTTAATAGTGTAAGCCTAAGACCACTTGCAATCAAACTGTCAAAAATATCAGGGTTGCATTCAACATCGACTAGCTTAAGACTCTGAATATTAGCAAAGATCTTGAAGTCACGTGGTTAGGGTTCATAACAAAACTCATGAGTTTCAATTTCACCGACTCTTTGCATTTGAAAATATAACAAGGTATGAAAATTAATTACATGCACTCAATTATGTAAGTTCATCAAAAAAAGTAACTTGGACATAAGAAACTCTAAATTTTGTCTACACCGTAACCTAATTAACTACCCCTAAATTGAATATGAATTGGTAAAAACTACAAAAAAACATTAAAAGTAAAAGCAGCTACCAGAAAATGACTTTCTCATCAATAATAACCACTCGGGAACGACAACTTGTAGTCAACTATCAATATCTGCAAGACATCAGGATTGACTTTCAGAAACTTCACTCAGGTAAAAAGAACTCACTCTAGAAAGAAAGATAATTCCTATTGTTAATTACCTTCCGAAGTGGGATCAATACAAACAATCCAACAAAACAGACAAGCAAATTATAACCAATCACCCATCGAAGCTGTAACTCCTTGTAACTCCCTGGTGGATTCCCTGGCGAGTTTCTGGCAAGTTCATACGTCTTCTTGTTCAGTGCCAACAGATGCGCCCTAAATCCGCCTGCAAAGCAATCAATCAAGAAATGAAACAAAGAAAAAACAGATAACTTGTAACAACAAAATTCAAGTAATAATAAACCCAGTTTTCTGACATTTACAGGAGCGTAAAAGGGGTAGTATTAAGATATTTGACCTTGGATGACCATGCTGTAGCAGGCAACAGCACAAGTCTGAATCATAGTATTTTCATGTCCGAGGTGAATTGGACAAAATCATAGCGAACAGAAACGAAACGCCTGAAAATCATGTAAGAGTTTATGGGACTACAACCAACACAACAACATTCAAACCGACAAATAGAATTGCATATCAGCTCTATGAAATCCTCACAAAGCATAAACCTTTGTGAGGATTGCATATCAACAAACAACCTACTTGATCAACGATCATACAACCAACAGCGTACTCATCAAAAATCAAACCAAATTCTAACACAAACCTTTTGGCGAAGCAACTGCATAATCTTCAAAATCTAACCAAAATCTAACACTGAACCTTTTGGCGAAGCAACTGCATAATCATCAAAACAAAACCAAAATCTAACACGAACAGAAATTCAATCAAACCTTAATCATTCAGCAACCGAATTAAACAAATAGCCTTCCTATCAGAAATTATCAACCAATCAGAAACCTTGTAGAGCAGTAGAAGAATATAAAAATGAAATTCGGCGATAATACTTCAAACCCCTAATTCAAAATTGATTAAAACCCTTAATTCCTCAGCAATTGAATTAATATCCTCCATCTTAAAAATTGCGCATTACACCAATCAATCGGAAAGAAGCCAAGAAAAGCAGCAACAATCAATAAACCAGCCTATAAATTTGGAGAATTCGAACTTCAGAAATACAATCAAACCCTAATAATTTAGCAATCGTATTAAACAAACAGCTCTCCGATCAGAAATTAAACCCTAGATTCAAGAAGCCATAATAGATCAATTAATGAGTAGCCGACGTTAAGAAACTGGTTTACTGGTTACCTGAGAAGCGTTGCTAAAGAGGTCCTCTAGTGTAGAACTACAGAAAGCGACAAACTCTTGCCATTGTTTCTGTTGTTGTTGTTGTTGTTGTTATGGCGGTGTAACGCGGTGTAACGCGGGACCAACTCGGTCTGAGTCGACTCAACAGAATGCCCCAAAAACTCAGCCCCACTTCCACCGCACCCAAGATGAGTCGCCGCCGAGTCATCCACCTCAGAGCCTGAGTTTGCTGAAGATGTCATCGCTTTCAGATCTGGGTTTGCCTCCATCGTATTCGCTAAGCTTGAATTTTAAAACAAATTTGAGAGATTGGGGTGATTTGGTGAGAGGAGACTTTGAAGGGAAAGCTCGATACTGATTCTGAAGGAGAGACGGAGAAGCTTTGGAGTTTCAACAATGGAGATCTGAAAATACGAGAGAGAAAGAGGTGTACAGGGAGGCAGGAAATGTCGTATGAGAGAATATGAGAGAGAAAGGGAATGCAGGTAGCTAGACTGCGTCCCACCAAATAAAAAAAAACGTAAAGGTAATAATTAAATTTAGAAACGTCCGAAATTTTTTTACCTCCTTTGCGTCGCAGAATTACTAAACTGCGGCGCAAAGGGGTAATATTTTGCGTCGCATTATTACTAATATGCGACGCAAATGACTCTGAGATCATCTTAGAGTCATCTGCGTCGCAGATTAGTAATTCATCGACGCAAATGACTAATTTTAATGCTTAAAACTGTCAATTGCGTCACATGTTTAAATGTGCGAGGCAAATGTGGTGATGCAAATGATTGTTTTTCCACTAGTGAGTCAATTCTGATAGAATTCCACATTCTTTCAGATGGTCATCAAATTCATAGCTCAGATATTCACCGCCTCTATTAGACCGCAGTGCCTCAATCTTCTTGCCTAATTGATTCTCTACTTCACTCTGAAATTCCTTGAATTTGTCAAAGGATTCAGACTTGTGCTTCATTAGGTAGACATAACCATAATTACTGAAGTCATCAGTGAAAGTGATAAAGTAGCTGAAACCACCTCTAGCATTTGTACTCATTGGTCCACATACATCTGTATGGATTAAACCCAATAGTTCAGTTGCTCTTTCTCCAACTTTAAAGAAAGATTGCTTTATCATTTTGCCAAGTAAAAATGATTCGCACTTACCATAATCCTCTAAGTCAAATGGTTCTAGAATTCCTTCTTTTTGAAGTCTTTCTATGCGCTTCATGTTAATATGGCCTAATCGACAATGCCACAGATAGGTGAGATCTGAATCATTCTTTTTGGCCTTTTTGGTATTTATGTTATAAACTTGTTTGTTGTGATCTAATAAATAAAGTCCATTGACTAATCTTGCAGATCCATAAAACATCTCTTTAAAATAAAACGAGCAACTATTGTCTTTTATTAAAAAGGAAAATCCCTTACCATCTAAGCAAGAAACCGAAATGATGTTTTTAGTAAGACTTGGAACATGGAAACACTCTTCCAGTTCCAAAACTAGCCCAGAGGGCAACGACAAATAATAAGTTCCTACAGCTAATGCAGCAATCCGTGCTCCATTTCCCTCTCGTAGGTCGACTTCACCCTTGCTTAACCTTCTACTTCCTCTTAGCCCCTGCGATACATAAGTGTAATCCACAACCTATATCTAATACCCAAGAAATTGAATTTGCAAGTATACAGTCTATAAAGAAAATACCTGAAGATAGAACGAATGTTCCGTTCTTCTGATCTTCCTTAAGCTTCGAGCAATCTCCCTTCCAATGCCCCTTCTTCTTGCAGTAGAAGCATTCAGATTCAGAAGTGGGTTGGCTCACCTTCTTCTTTTCAGACTTGGTGCCGCTAGTTTGCTTAGTCAGGCTGGCCTTCTTGCCACCTTTCTTAGCATTCCTCTTCTTGCCAGATTTCTTGAACTTGCTCCCACGCACCATAAGCACATCTTGCTTATCACTTTTGAGCGTCTTTTCAGCGGTCTTCAGCATACCGTGAAGCTCAGTGAGCGTTTTGTCCAGACTATTCATACTGTAGTTCAGCTTGAACTTATCATACCCGCTATGAAGAGAATGGAGGATGGTGTCTACAACCATTTCCTGAGAGAATTGCTGATCCAGCCGACTCATATTCTCAATGAGTCCAATCATTTTGAGAACATGTGGACTTACGGGCTCGCCTTTCTTAAGCTTAGTCTCAAGAATTTGCCTATGAGTCTCGAATCTTTCGACTCGAGCCAGATCTTGGAACATGTTCTTTAAATCACTGATGAGTGAAAGCGTATGAGTTGATGAACGTTTTCTGTAGATCTGCACTCATGGTTGCAAGCATTAGACATTTTACATCCTTTTTGGCATCAATCCAACGATTGAGGGCTGCCTGAGTGACCCCGTCGCCTGCAACTTCGGGCATCGCCTCTTCCACGACATACTCTTTTTCTTCCTGCATAAGAACTATTTGCAAGTTCCTTTGCCAGTCAAGGAAGTTTTTCCCGCTCAACTTCTCCTTTTCGAGAATTGATCGGATGTTGAATGAATTGTTGTTTGCCATAGTTAAGACTACAATTGAAAAAGAATAAACAAATAAATAACCATTCACAGTTTCTCTTAATAAACTTAAATTAAAGCATACATGCATAATTTATAATTTATTAAGCATTTTATTCAAGTTATTTGTTCCGGCAGGTGTGAATAAAATGATTCCAAGACCCTTAAATCATTGAAGAATTTAGCACATTATATATTCAGACTCAATTCTAAAATATTTTAGGTAAGCAAAGCCTTTGCTAATAGTCTAGAAACTACTCTTGGTTGATAGGTACGTCTAATAACTTATTAGGTAAACCTATCTGTAGGGGGTTTTTTTGTGTCAAAACTTGTTTCTCGTTCTACAAGAGGGGCAGTTCTTTAGAAAATCGTAGAATTTTTGTACCTCGAAGGAGTCGCCACCAAACATTGTTTAAAGTCTCGTTTGGAGAGACCGCAAATGACTCTATGTTGGATAAGGCCTTGAATCCTTGAAACGGATGGGTGAGATCCGGGCACGGGAACAAAAATGCTTGTTCGGCGAGCTTTAGAAATATTCAAGTACGTTGGCACAACATTGTTTTCGATAATAAACCCTAGATTAGACTATGTGGGTTTGCATTTAGAGCAAATTTAATCTCTAATTGTATGGTGGTCACTTTGCTTTAAAGATTAATTTAAGGAACCTAAGGCCGGTTTGTCCAAAAATATCTTTGTTAAGCGTGATGTAACCTTTGTATTTGGTTGTATTTAGCATGTTGGTGATGAAAGCGATAAAGCAAATAAAGCAACATCACAATACTAAATAAAGTGCAGAATTAGTAAATAAAAGACCCCCAAGAAAAGGAATAGGGAGTAGGTCCACATTGCCTAGAAATGGACTAGGCAAGTAAAGATGCGGAATTGAAAGTGCGGTATTGAAATTTCGGTATTGAAATTGCGGTATTGAAAGTGCGATATTGAAAGTGCGATATTGAAATTGCGGTATTGAAAGGTGCGATATTGAAATTGCAATATTGAAAGGTGCATAATTGAAATTTGTACTTGGGCACATGAGATTCGAAAGCCAAGTGGCTCCTTAAACATAAGTGCGCCCGACACAAATTCAAAGCCAAAAATCTCAAATTGGGAGAGGTTGCTCAACCCAAATATCCTAGATTTTGCATGTTAAACTTGAACTTGAAAGCTTGAATATTAAAGTTTTGAACTTGAAATAATTGAAGTTTGAACTTGAAATGATTGGAATTTGAACTTATAATGATCCTAGTTTAGGGAAATAACTATGAATAACCCTAAACATGGTAGGATCTTGAAAATTGAAAACTTGAACTTGTTTATTGGAAATGGAGTTTTGAATCTCAAAAGACTAAACCTTTAAATGTTAAAAGGTGTCATCTTTGATTACCCCATGTTTGAAGATGATTCTAGTCCAAGAGGTGATTGTAAACAACTTGGACATCCTCAAATCGTGAAAAATTTGTATTTTGCATTTTGAAAAAGTTTGTATTTTTGGAAAACATGTATGATTGTTCCAAGTGGTGTTTTTGAATGATTAAAAACACCAACTTGCTAATAATTTAGAAATCAAAGCAACATAGTACATTAGAACGGGATTCGGATTTACCTAGTTAGATTTAGGCAAGAGCTCGCAATTGCTTTGGAATTTAGGAATTTTGTATGTGTTTTTGAGTTGTATTTTGAGGCGTAATGTCGAAATTACGATGTTGGATTGTTGTTCTCCTCCCCATTATGCTGAAAATGAGGGGTATTTATAGAAGGAATGGGCGCAAGGCACCATCACACGTCAGCGCAGGGCGCTGGACCAGCGCAGGGCGCTGGTGACGTGGCTTGAATGCCGCCAAAGTATGGACGGGGAATCGTCCTTGTTTCGTCTTGTAGTGTTGTACCTGTTGTACGAATAGTACTAGGTTTGGCGTTTTGTATTTTCTTGGAGGTTAAGGCATTGTTTAGCGTCTAAAAACAAGCCTTTCTCGGGTTTTGAATTCCGGTTTTACGGGACGGGGCCCGACATGCTCGGTTTTGTGGGTCGGCGCCCGAATTTGACTTGCCTTATATGATTTTGAGTAGAAAAGGCCTAGTAAAACCAATGGGATGGTCTACTAGTTGAGATTGTACTTGGATTTGGAAATTGATTTTGGAAAATTGTATTTTGTACCGAGAACCGAAAGGGGAACGGTCTCTGGGGTTTGATTTTGGATCTTGAATTTTGGAAGCATTCTTAGCAATTGGGATTTCCGCCTGGAGTTACTCCAATCACCTAACAAGGATAATGGTATCGTCATCATCCCAAAGGGGAGACACAAATTAGGTGTCTACAGAAGCCCCCACTTTGACTGAGCGTTCGGTTAGGAAAGCGCAAGTCAAAGTATCTTGAAAGGGACTGAGAATGATCAAGATGTTCTGCAATCAAGAACACTCTTTGTACGCCGGTACCTGCATAAAACAGGAGTTAGAAAAAAGGATAGAGTCTACCTCGATGCGGTTGGTGATGACTCCGGTTTGTACTTGTATTTTTCCGCCTTCAGTTCAGGACGGAGCTTGGCATCAAAAATTTTGAATCTTGAATTTTTTTGAATCTTGAATTTTTGAATACCCGGATTTAATCCGTTGGGGATGTGCTTTGTTGGGGATAAGAGCTTTTTACTGGCCCTTAAAATTTTGAAATTTCGATTGACTTTCCTGGAGCTTGGGTCCGTTGGGAGTTGAACGCCTGAGTCGTTGTATTTCTTGGACTTTGTATTCTTGAAATATGCATCTGTTTGCGCTTGGAGATATAGGTGTATACCCGTATTTTCGATGGATGGCTTGTTGCGATGTTTGATGCTTGGTGTGGAAGACCGTAGCAGCAAAGGACGTGCAATCAGCACGGGAGACCGCGCGCTGAAGATTCGCGCATGCAGGGGGCAGCGCTGGGCGCTGGGGCTGCGCTTGGCGCGGGGCTGAGCCATAAAAGCTCCCATTGCCGTGCCATTTTGAGGCACATTCTCTTGAATTCTTTGCTCTTTTCTCTCAAAGGTCGATTAGGCTCTTCCCTTGATCTTGTTCTTGCCTTATCCATGTAAGTATTTTATGTTTTTGCTTATGAAATAACTCTAGGATTGCATGTAGTTTTGATTTTCTTGTACTTTGAAACGATGCTTGTATGCTTAAACTTTTTGAATCTTGTAGAAGACTGTTTGATAGCCACTTGAACTTGAACTGTTGGAACTTGTAGTTTTGAATTTTTTGAAAGTTTTCTTGAATGTATATTTTTTTTGTATCGGCTTTGACATGGATAGCCTAGGCGTTGTGGTGGAATTTGTATACCTGCTTTGGCGTGGGTAGCATAGGCATTGGTGTTGAACTTGTATACCTGCTTTGGCATGAGTAGCCTAGGTGTTGGTGTTGAACTTGTACCTTGAACTAGAGGTCAACTGGGGATTCGTTTTGGAATTTTTGACTTTGCTTAGGCTAGTGTAGGATAGCCCCCAGTTTAGTATTTTGATACCTTGTACTCCACTTGATTTAGTATGCCTAGTCACACTCGGAGGAAGCTCGCCGAATCGTCGGTAGTTCGAGCTGCTGAGGAGGACGCTTCTGATGATGAAGCACCTGCAATAAATGCGCCCAACGGGGGTATGGTTTCCCGGGATGCGCCTACCTTTAGTGGTGCTGGTTGGAGCCCTTCCGACCTGGTGTTTCGGCCGGAGTGTCACTTGTCTCAGCGGCCTCGCGCTGGCATGGTGAGTCTTGTATTGTGCTTCGAATTTGTATCTTGTATTTGTATAGGTTTGGAGTTAACTCGTTCATCTGTAGGCCGATGGAAAGCCGTTTCGTACTTTCTGGTCCTTGGTGGAGGTTCAGAGGGCTTTTAATGCTATTCGTGCTGATGAGGAAACCATGGAGATTTGGTCGCAGACGGGCCTAGCCGACTTCTGGCGTACTATGGGAGGCTCTTCGAGAAGAACGGGGATCAAGCCCCGACTGTGGGCTTTGTTGGAGCGGTGGTGGGATACCACCAACACTTTCCACATGGCGTGGGGGGAGATCACCATTACCCCCTTTGAGTTTGCTATGATCACGGGTCTTCCTTTTTCTGAGAGGAATGTGACCTTTGATCCGAAGCTGACGTGGCGCTCTGCCGCTGCCAGGGACTTGCTTGGCCCTGTTGTTGACTTGTCAGATGATGATGCTCATGCTTCTGTGACTGTGATCGTGGAGGCTATCTGCGGCGTGGGTGTATCCGCGGAGCAGAGGGTTAGGCTCTTCCTCCTAGCCTTGGTGAGCAGAGTGATGGTCCCGAGTAGGAACAGTCGGGTGCACATCCGGTTCTTGTCCGTCCCGGGGGACTTGCGAGCTGTTTCGAGCTATAACTGGGGTGGCTTGGCATATAGCCACCTTTTGCATGAGATGAAGCGGGCTTCCCGGATTGCGGTGGGGGGTGACCCGAGCATGGCTGCTCTGTGGAGTGTGCTGGAGGTATTTAAGACTCCTTGTACCTTGTACTTTGTACTTGTATGTTTGTATTTGAACTTGATTGATGTTTTGCTTGCTTCTTGAAAGATTTGGATATATAAGCACTTTCCGACTTTGGCGCCGGATCGTACTAGAGATGCGGCTTACCCGTATGCTGCCTCTTGGATGGGAGCGGTGCGCAGCAGTGTGCCTCTGGCGGCCTCTCGCAAAGCTTGGAGAGTCCTACCTGCTGACGAGGTAATATTCTTGTACTGTTGTGCCCTCTTTATATTTGTATTTTTGTTGTTGCCTGAGTTGTCTGTTTTGCAGGTGGTATGCCGTCCTTTTGCCAACGCGCTTATACCTGCCTCGGCTGCACGTGCCCATTTCCTGTCTAGGCGGCGGGTTTTGCTTCCAGGTGTGTACCGCCATATGTGGTACCTAGGGGAAAGAGTGTCCCCTCAGCACAATTCGGGGGAGAGACTTATCCCCAAGGACCCACCGGGGTCCATGCTGGCGTTGGATAAAGAGTTGGACCGGCTCTATGTAGAGGCTAAGGGCGATGCTGTTTGCCGCTCTTGGAGGGATTTTGTACACAGGAAGGGGAGCTATGACGACTTCCTGAGGAGGCTGGCTCCACCAGTACGCTTCGTACTGCCGGTGAGCTTTGAACCTTGTATTCTTGTATTCTTGTATTGATTGGATGATTGTATGATTGTATATAGGAGGAGGATGTTGATCCTGAGGATATTCCCCATGCTGATAGGATCCTCCGCTATGAGAACTCGGACAGGGAAGAGGTGGTGGAGACCATCCCTTTTGCTTCTCCTCTGCACCGGAAATCATATGATGCTGTACCTGAGCATTATACCGCTGTAAGTACTGTTGCATTTTTTGAAACGGTTTGTAATCTTGTACTGGGGAATTGATCTTGGATTTTTTATGCAGGCGCCTCGGGCGAGAGTGCGTTGCTGGATGCTCTTGATTGATTCTTGGAAGAGGCATTGTGCCAAGCTGACCCGGAAGCTTTATGGCCGGGACAGAGAGGTGCCTTTCTTGATCTTGAAATTGTATTTTGGAAATTTGAACTTGGATGTTGACTCTTGAAATTGTATTTTGTGTAGGAGCGCCGTCGAGACCGTAGAGGATCCATTGACAGAGAACCCCAGGCGGAGACGTCCTTGAGGCAGGAGGGGCCGAGCTTGGATCTTGGACAGGGGTCCGGTTCTGGTGCTCATCAGAGGCATTCTGATGCTGAGCGGGGAGCTTCCCCTTTTGTACATGTTGATCCCACCAGGAATTCATTTGGAGGTGCAGGCGGTTCACGGCCCTTTGTTTCTTCCCCTGGTTATTATTTCAGAGGAAGTGGTCCTCAGCCATGGGGTGCAGATTCCTGGGCTTACTATGCAGAGATGGAGAGGATGCGCCAGGCTCAGATGTTTGGGTCGTACCAGTA
Source organism: Spinacia oleracea (assembly GCF_020520425.1). Lineage (NCBI taxonomy): Eukaryota > Viridiplantae > Streptophyta > Magnoliopsida > Caryophyllales > Amaranthaceae > Spinacia > Spinacia oleracea. The sequence continues at coordinate 23,749,372 of NC_079492.1, read as the reverse complement.
CATGCCGATGCCGCCGCTGTATCAGTATTCCTCTCCTCAGCAGGGAGTTAATCCTACCACTGGCACACTTCGTATCTCGGAGCAGGATCCTAGTACCCCTGGGACGGAGCTGGATCAGGAGATGGAGCGCCTCAGGAAGCGGAACAGGGGCAAGGCACCTGTGGTTGATATCACTACTGGTGACGACTCGGACTGACCCTGCATGGTAGCGAGTTCCAGCTTGCCTGGGTTGATTTTGTATAGGTTGTATTGTATTGTAAGGATTGAAACTTTAATTTTTGTATGGTTTGTATGGTTTTGAACTTTGAATTGGTTGGCAAAATTTAAAGATTGGTTTTTGTATGCTTGAATGTTTGGAATTGTATGCGTTGTGTGTGCCTTGAAATTTGTGGCTAGATGCATGCATGAGAAATTTGCCAAAAATTTTGTAAAAATTTGCCCCATTTTTTCTGGTGTATATACCCACTATAAGCCCCCACTTTGACTTAGGTTTTTTGGTTAGGAAAAGCGCAAGTCAAAGTATATTCAACTCTTGCTATGCATATGCAGACTCGACTTAGGACGCCGATCTAGGACTAGGATGCTTGAATTTTTAAATGACCCGAAATCTGCCCGAAGCGTTGATCCGGACTGCTTGAAGTTACGCGGTTTGCGGCTTTGGAAACTTGAATAATGGAGGTTGTACTCTGCTGTCCGAAACACTAAAGAGTGTGTACTCGGAGTCATAAGAGAGGACGGTGGCCTCGTCCTTAGATGCAGGCCCCTGCGCCTGGCGCAGGCTTGGCGCCTGGCGCCTGTGGGCTGTCGTGCAAGCCGACTCTTGTATAAATAAGGAGCTTGTTGGATCATTTCTTGCATCAATCCTTCCCTGCTGTCATTGCATACTGCTTCCTCTCGAAAAGAAAAGAAAATATGTTTGTGTCCTTTGTGAAGGAAATAAAGCCCTTGGTCCAAGTATGCATTTAATGTTAAGTCTAATAAATGCGGTTCAGTATTAATTAAACAAGTTAATAATTCAGTGAGATCAAGTGAGTTGAATGCCTAGCTAGAGGCCACTTCAGTTCAGGTGCCCAGCAAGGCCAAGGCGCGCGCGCGCGGGCTGACGCTCGTGGGTTGCGAGCAGCGCCTGCTCGTGTGGGCCACAAGGTCTGCGCGGGCTGTGCGGTACGCTCGTGGTCGTGCAACGTTTGTGTTCGATACGAATCTTAAAGCTGATGGAATTCGTTCATTGATTAAATCCTAATCCTAATAAAGATAGAATTAGTTTAAAAGAGTTTTAATGAAATTCTAATTAAACTAATTAGTATCCTAATAGGATTATAAATCCCTTTCCATAGCCTTTATAAATATGTGGCCTAGGGTAACAATTTAGGCACGAGAATTCAAGTATTTAAAGGTAACATTTTGAAGCAAAAATCAGCCAAACACTTGCAACCTATTTAGCCGAAATTCTTAGAACCTTAAGGGCGATTCTAGTTGGTCAAGCTTAAGGCGGATTCGGACGTGTTGTGGACTATCTACGGAGGGACGACACTTGGAGTCCTAAAGACTTGTTCTTGTTCGGTTCGGGCGGCAGCTAGGGAGGGCACGCTACAAAGTGTATGCACCTAAATTATGTTAAATGATTATGTGTAAATAATATGTTTCCTGCCATTAAGGTTTTCCGCATGATTTATGTTTTTTCATATGTATCATATCCTAACAGTGGTATCACGTGAAGGAAATGATGCCCTTGGTCCAAGTATGCATATAATGTTAAGTCAACAAAATGCGGTTCAGTATTGATTAACAAGTTAATAATTCAGCGAGATCAAGTGAGCAGAATGCCTAGCCAGAGGCCGCTTCAGTTCAAGTGGAATTCATGATATTAAATCCACATCTTACTCTTGACTGAACCCGTAGGGTCACACAAATAGTACGTAAACGGATCAAGTATTTAATGGCATTAAATACTCCATCTATGGATATTCAGAATCGACGGATCTTGGTTTCAGTGGGAGCTGAGATCGTCAAAAGCAAGCAAGTGAATACTCCGGAAACGATGATATTGCCGGAAACGGAAATATGGATCGTATCGGAAATATAAATATTATCCAAGTCGTAGATGTTGCCGGAAACGGAAAATATTATTGGAAATGGAAATATTGCCGGAATCGGAAATATTGCCGGAAACAGAAATATTGTCAGAATCGGAAATATTATCGAAATCGGAAAATAATTCTGTAAACGGAAATATTAAATATTTGTTCGAAACGGAAATTAATTCCAGAATCGGAAATATTAAATATTGTTCGTATCGGAAATGAATTCCGGAATCGGGAATTTAATCGGAAGCGTATCGTACGAATTAGCATCGGACGAGGCCTGCCAGACGAAGGCCCAGCACGAAGCCGGGCCATCGCCCAGCAAGCCAAAGCGCAAACACACGCCAAATCCAAGACCAGGCCCAGCGTAAAGGCCAGGCCCAACCAAGGCCTTGGGCGCGCGCGGATCAAAGGCAGCGGTGAGCTGGGCCGTGCGCTGTGCGTGGGCCGTAAGGCCTGCGTGCGGTGCATTGTGCCACTCGTGTGTGTTACTCGGAATCCTAAGGCTACCGGGATTCGTAATGTGATTAAATCTAATCCGAATAGATAAAGTTTATTTAAATTAGAGTCCTAGTAGGATTATAATTAAATAGATTTGTATTCTAATAGGATTATAATTCCTTTCCATAAACTCTATAAATAGGTGCTTAGGGTCACATATTTACATAGAGAATTGAAGTATTCAAAGGTAAGACTTTGGATCAAAATCAGCCAAACACTTGTAGCCTATTAGCCGAAAATTCTTAGAACCTTAAGGGCGATTCTGGTTGGTCAAGCTTAAGGAAGATCAGGACGTGCTGTGGACTATCTACGGAGGGATGACACTTGGTGTCCTAAAAGACTTGTTCTTGTTCGGTTCGGGTACAGCTAGGGAGGGCACGCTACAAAGTGTATGCATCTGAATTATGCTAAATGATTATGTGTAAATAATATGTTTCCTGGCATTAAGGTTTTCCGCATGATTTATGTTTTGTTATATGTATCATAATCTAACAGTGGTATCACGAGCCTCTTATTATTTTCATAATCTAAATTGCATGAACATGGTTAAATTTTACAAATTGCAAATTGCATTTATTTAATTATATGTACGCAGTTTTTCGGCAGAATATTCGTCCTCAAAGGAGTTTGGGAATATATGTTGGATTTGATTCACCATCAATAATAAAATATATTGAGCCAACTACAGGGGATTTATTTAAGGCTCGTTTTGCTGATTGTCATTTTAATGAGTCAGTTTTTCGAGGTTTAGGGGGAGAAAACAAACAGCTGGATAAAGAAATTAGTTGGAATGAATTATCATTGTCTCATTTTGATCCTCGTACTAAGCAATGTGAACTAGAAGTTCAAAAGATAATTCATTTACAAAGTTTAGCAAATCAGTTGCCAGACGCTTTTACTGACCCAAAGAGAGTGACTAAGTCACATATACCAGCTGTGAATGCTCCAATTAAGATTGATGTCCCAGAAGGACAAAATGATGTTGCTAATGAGTCTAAGGCACGCCAGAAGCGTGGAAGACCAATAGGTTCCAAAGACAAGAATCCTCGAAAAAGAAAAGGAGCAATAGTTAATGATGGTCAAATCGAGGATACAATCAATTTTAAAGGATCTCCAGAAGAGACTTTAGACATGATAGAAGATGAAATTCAGGTACCTGATAATGAAGATATTTCAACAAATTATATCATGTCTGGAATTACATGGAACCGAAATCAAATCGACGTCGATGATGTTTTTGCATGCAATGTAGCATTAAATGTTGTGGGTGATGATGAGGATCATGAACCAAAGTCTATTGAAGAATGTAGACATAGAGATGATTGGCCAAAGTGGAAGGAAGCAATTGAATCAGAATTGAAATCTCTTGCAAAAAGAGAAGTATTCGGACATGTAGTCCGTACACTTGAAGATGTAAAGCCAGTGGGACATAAATGGGTCTTTGTGCGAAAGAAAAATGAAAATGGTGATATTGAAAGATATAAAGCAAGATTAGTTGCACAAGGATTCTCACAAAGACCTGGAATTGATTATGAGGAGACATATTCTCCTATGGTGGACGCAACAACTTTTAGATATATAAACAGCTTATTTGTATGGCCCACTAGATAATGATATCTATATGAAACTCCCAGAAGGATTTAAGTTGCCAGAAGCAACAAAATCAAGTTCTCGAGAAGATTTCTCTATCAAATTGAATAGATCTCTATATGGATTGAAACAATCTGGGCGTATGTGGTATAATCGCCTTAGTGAGTACTTATTAAAAGAAGGCTATAAGAATGATCCTATTAGCCCATGCATTTTTATAAAGAGATTTGGATCAGGATTTGTTATAATTGCAGTGTATGTTGGTGATCTAAACATTGTTGGAACTCTTGAAGAGATTTCCATGACCGTGGAATGTTTAAAGAAAGAATTTGAAATGAAAGATGTTGGAAAGAAAATTTTTTGCTTGGGGTTACAAATTGAGCACCTAAAGAATGGAATCCTTGTGCACCAAACAACATATACAGAAAAGGTGCTAAAAAAGTTCTCAATGAATCAAGCACATCCATTGAGTAGCCCTATGGTTGTAAGATCACTTGAAGTGGATAAGGACTCTTTCCGTCCTCGGAAAAATGCTGAAGAAATTCTTGGTCCTGAAGTACCATACTTAAGTGCAATTGGAGCATTGATATATCTTGCTAGTCATACAAGACCTGACATATCATTTTCAGTGAATTTGTTAGCAAGATTTAGCTCATTTCCAACCCGGAGGCATTGGAATGGGATTAAACATGTACTTCGTTATCTACAAGGTACGAAAGATATGGGTTTGTTCTTTCCTAATTTATCCAAAGAAGGTTTAGTTGGTTTTGCAGATGCAGGGTATTTATCTGATCCTTATAATGGTCGATCACAAACTGGGTATTTATTCACATGTGGAGGTACTGCCATTTCTTGGCATTCTATGAAGCAAACTATTGCAGCTACTTCCTCTAACCATTATGAGATTTTAGCAATTCACGAGGCTAGTCGTGAATGTGTATGGCTAAGGTCTGTGATTCAGCATATAAGAGAAGATTGTGGTTTATCTTCCGAGAAAGAGGCACCAACAATTTTATATGAGGATAATGCAGCATGCATTGCACAGCTCAAGGAAGGATACATTTGAAGGAAATAATGCCCTTGGTCCAAGTATGCATTCAATGATAAGTCTAATAAATGCGGTTCAGTATTAATTAACAAGTTAATAATTCAGTGAGATCAAGTGAGCTGAATGCCTAGCTAGAGGCCGCTTCAGTTCAAGTGGAATTAATGACATTAATCCACAGCTTACTCTTGACTGAACCCGTAGGGTCACACAAATAGTACGTAAACGGATCAAGTATTTAATGGCATTAAATACTCCATCTATGGATATTCGGAATCGACGGATCTTGGTTTCAGTGGGAGCTGAGATCGTCACAGGCAAGAAATGAATACTCCGGAAACGATGATATTGCCGGAAACGGAAATATGGATCGTATCGGAAATATTAATATTATCCAAGTCGTAGATGTTGCCGGAAACGGAAACATGGTACGTATCGGAAAATATTGCCGGAATCGGAAATATTGCCGGAATCGGAAATATTGCCGGAAACGGAAATATTGTCTGAATCGGAAATATTATCGGAATCGGAAAATAATTCCGGAAACGGAAATATTAAATATTTGTTCGAAACAGAAATTAATTCTGGAATCGGAAATGTTAAATATTGTTCGTATCGGAAATAAATTCCGGAATCGGAAAATTAATCGGAAGCGCGTCGTACGAAGTAGCATCGGACGAGCTTGCTAGACGAAGGCCCAGCACGAAGCCAGGCCCACGTCCAGCAAGGGAAACGCGCGCCACAACACGCCAGCCCAAGGCTGCGCCAGGCCCACCGCAAGGCAGGCCCAGCGCGCGCCCAAGGCTGCGGTAGTCGTGGGCTGCGATGCTCGGGCTGTGCGCGCGCGCGCATGGCGCCCCTCGTGGGCTGCTGTGCGTGCGTGGGTGTTTGTGTTCACATACGAAACCTAAAACGTACAGGATTCGTTTAATGATTAAATTCCTAATTCTATTTGATAAATTAATTAAATAAGAGTTTTATTGTGATTCTAATTTAATTAATTCGTATCCTAATAGAATTCCGATTCTCTTTCCATACCCCTATAAATATGTGGCCTGGGTTCACAATTTATAATAAGTTTTCAAGTATTCAAAGTGAGTTTTTGAGAGAAAAATTCAGACACATTCCTTGCTCAAAAGTGCTGAAATTTTTAGTACCTTAAGGGCGATTCTAGTTGGTCAATCTTAAGGCGGATCCGGACGTACTGTGGACTATCTACGGAGGGACGACACTTGGAGTCCTAAAGACTTGTTCTTGTTCGGTTCGGGCGCAGCTAGGGAAGGCACGCAACAAAGAGTATGCATCTAAACTATGCTATATGATTATGTGTAAATAATATTTATTCCTGGCTAAATGGTTTTTTCGCATGATTTATGAATTGTCATATGTATCATAACCTAACAACATTAAAGGTGATAGAACAAATCACATCTCACCAAAATTCTTTTTCACTCATGAACTTCAGAAGAATGGCGATATAAATGTCTTGCAGATTCGTTCAAGTGAAAATTTGGCAGATTTGTTTACTAAGGCGCTTCCTACTGCTACATTTAAAAAGTTGATTCACCTCATTGGTTTGCGCCGTCTCAAAGATCTTTAGTGATGCTGTCATTAGGGGGAGTAAATGCGCGCTGCACTCTTTTTCCCTTAACCATGGTTTTTCCCACTGAGTTTTCCTGGTAAGGTTTTTAATGAGGCAGCATTTCATGAGCATTATAAGGCATTGTATTGTTTTGGATAATGGACATCCAAGGGCGAGTGTTATAAAATATATATTAGGATGGATGCCCATTATACCCTTACCCCTATATAATATATGTATGTGTATATATTATATATATGCCTATGGATATGGATGAATAAGATATAACTGGCATACAGTTTCTCTCTTCCTCTCTCTCTCTTTCTCCCTACTTTCATAATGGTTTTATTAATTTGTCATTAATTTTGAATTAAATTTTTTTATGAAAAACGCCCATAAATGTTGCACGCACAAAGCAAAGGAAGCTACGTGTTACCTTTAATGGGTGTTGTATAGTGCGGGCACGCGACGACGAGCAAGGGAGCTCGTCGCCCGTGCGGTACGAATGCAGCGAACCCAGAATTCTCAAATTTTGACAAAAAGAGTTTTTTCTGCCGAACCCAGAATTCTCAAATTCGAAGCCTAACTATGACTTTTCGAAGGTTTTAGTTTTTCGAATGCAAAATTTCGTAAATTTAAGATGTTAAATTAAATATTTGCGATTCTTGTTGATAAATCTTAAATTTTTGATTGACCTACTGTATATGTTTAACAAGTTTGAATGCCTAGCCTTGTTAATTATGCAATCTAATTTGTAATTATGATTAATTTGTTGAAAATTAGAATAATTTAGAATTAATTTGATTTTCATAATTAATTATAATTTAATTAGATACCTATGATTAAAAACCACCATAAAAATTGTAAATTTATGATAAATTTTAAATTTTTATGACCTAGGCTTGAATCCATGATAATCGGAAATCAATTGAATAATAAATTTTTGATTTTTCGCCCTAAAATTATGAAATTAATATTATTTATTAATTTGTCATTAATTTTAAATATAAATTTTTTAAATTTTATGCGTTTCGTTCATATAACTTGCACGCACAAAGCAATGGACGCTACGTGTTACCCTTAAGGGGTGTTGTATAGTGCGGGCATGCAACGACGAGCAAGGGAGCTCGTCGCCCGTGCGGCACGAATGCAATGAGCAAGGGCATGGTGCACGAGCACAAGGCAGCAGCCCTGCCTTGTGTCGTGGGCTACGAGCACTGGACGAATGGGCATGGGCGAAGGCAAGGTACGGCAGTCGCGTGTGGGCAGCAAGCGAGCTGCGCCACAACGCGCACTGCCTCGCGCAAGCGCGCGCAGCCTCGCGCGCAGCGAGCGCAAGCTCGCGTGCCACGAGTGCTGCGCCCAGCGTCGATGCTCGCGCACAACGAGTGATGGCTCGCGCAGAGCGAGCGATGGCTCGCGCACAGCGAGCGCTGGCGAGCGCGCACAGCGAGCGATGGCTCGCGTGCATCGAGCGCTGGAGCGCGCGCAGCGAGCGCTGGCGAGCGCGCACAGCGAGCGATGGCTCGCGTGCATCGAGCGCTGGCGCGCGCGCAGCGAGCACCAACTCGTGCGATGGCTTGCGAAGGGTAGAAGCAGCAGCTATGCGACGCAGCGCATGGGCTGCGCGCACATGGCCAGCGATGGCTGTGTGCGTGTGGCCCATGGGCGTGTGATGCGTGAGGTTTTTGCGTTGCGATTAGATCGTTTTGAAATTTTAATTTGAAATTTTCAGTTTACGTAATTTTAATTAATTTTAAAATTAATAATTTAAAATATTTTCTTGGATTTTAATTTTGAATATTGTAATTATAATAAATTTTATTTATTCTAATTATTTTACTAAAATTAAAATCATGAATTAATTTAAATACGACTGAAATTAAATTAAACCTTTTGGATTCAATTATAAATTTATATGAGCTTTAAATTTTAATTAAATTTGTATGTTTCCGGTTAGACTAGAAATACATTTTTATGTTTAAAATTAGTAAAGCATATGAATTTATTGGTTTGAGTGGGAGCCCTTTTTAGTCATAAAACTCTTGATTAGGTCTACAAATCCTTAAGGTTAAAACAACTTGATTAGAATTAATAAGGACTGAATAATTGGTAGATTATTGGTGCCCTTGATTAATTGCTGCAAATGTTTACGTGATGCATAATGTGTTTTACTAACCAGCTATGTGGGCCATTCATGATACTGAATGGGTGAATGGTATATATTGTATATGTACTGTTTTGCAGGTTATGAAGTGACTAGTATGGCCCAAATAGGATAGAAAATATGGTCTGCGTACCATTAATTTGAATGTAATTGGTCTAAAGTACCAAAGTCGTTTTTCAATTCAAATATGGTCTGCGTACCATCAAATAGTTGTAATTAGTTTTAATTATAGCTTATCCTATTTGAAGAAAATGGTGCCTCCCACGGAGATTTTCAAGACGGACTTTGAAGTTAAGGCTTCAAGATGTAGTCGGGCCATACTAGATCACATTTATCTTATGCATGTTTTAAGTTATTTATTGCTTTTAAATATGTCTTAAAATGCATGAGATCAAAAGCTTGATTATGTTGCATGATTAAGGATTTTAGTTCACTTAAAATCTAACCAACATAGTAAGAGCCTTAAGTTCCAAACTTAAAAATTGAGTTAAAAGGTGCCATGCCAAAATATACACTTGCTTGGATATCCTTTACATCAATCTAGTAATAGTTTTCGCTCAGCGAGGTGTTACTTATTGGTCCTAAAGGGGCAAGGTACACAAATAATTGTGAGTACATGTTAGTTTTGGTGAAACTCAACGATATAAGTAAGGAGTCCTTTTATGTCGTGGCAAAATCGATAGGTTTACCTAATAAGTTCTTAGACGTACCTATCAACCAAGAATAGTTTCTAGACTATTAGCAAAAGGCTTTTGCTTACCTAAGATGTTTTAGGATTAAGTCGACAAACTGTGCTTAGTTCTTCAATGATTTTAGGATCTTGAAATCATTTTATTCACACATGCCGGAACACATAACTTGAATAAAATGCTTAATAAACATTGAATTATGCATGTATGCTAGAATTTAAGTTTATTAAGAGAAACTGTGAATGGTTATTTATTTGTTTATTCTTTTCAATTGTAGTTTTTAATATGGCAAACAACAATTCATTCAACATTCGATCAATTCTCGAAAAGGAGAAGTTGAACGGGAAAAACTTCCTTGACTGGCAAAGGAACTTGCAAATAGTTCTTATGCAGGAAGAAAAGGAGTATGTCCTAGAAGAGGCGATGCCCGAAGCCGCAGGCGACGGGGTCACTCAGGCAGCCCTCAATCGTTGGATTGATGCCAACAAGGATGTGAAATGTCTAATGCTCGCCACCATGAGTGCGGATCTGCAGAAAACGTTCATCAACTCAGATGCTTTCACAATCATCAGTGAGTTGAAGAACATGTTCCAAGATCTGGCTCGAGTCGAAAGATTCGAGACTCATAGGCAAATTCTTGAGACCAAGATTAAGAAAGGCGAGCCCGTAAGTCCACATGTTCTCAATATAATTGGACTCATTGAGAATATGAGTCGGCTGGATCAGCAATTTTCTCAGGAAATGGCTATAGACACCATCCTCCATTCTCTTCATAGCGGGTATGATCAGTTCAAACTGAACTACTGTATGAATAGTCTGGACAAAACGCTCACTGAGCTTCACGGTATGCTGAAGACCGCTGAAAAGACGCTCAAAAGTGATAAGCAGGATGTGCTTATGGTGCGTGGGGGCAAGTTCAAGAAATCTGGAAAGAAGAGGAATGCTAAGAAAGGTGGCAACAAGGCCAGCCCAACTAAGCAAACTGGCGCCAAATCTGTAAAGAGGAAGGTCAGTCAACCCACTTCTGAATCCGAATGCTTCTACTGCAAGAAGAAAGGGCATTGGAAGAGAGATTGCTTGAAGCTAAAGGAAGATCAGAAGAACGGAACAGTCGTTCCATCTTCAGGTATTTTCGTTATAGACTGTATACTTGCTAATTCAACTTCTTGGGTATTAGATACAGGTTGTGGCTCACACTTATGTTCCAATCCACAGGGACTAAGAAGAAGTAGAAAGTTAAGCAAGGGTGAAGTCGACCTACGAGTGGGAAATGGAGCACGGATTGCTGCATTAGCTGTAGAAACTTACTATTTGTCGTTGCCCTCCGGGCTAGTTTTGGAACTGGAAGAATGTTTCCATGTTCCAAGTCTTACTAAAAACATCATTTCAGTTTCTTGCTTAGATGCTAAGGGATTTTCCTTTTTAATAAAAGACAATAGTTGTTCGTTTTATTTTAAAGAGATGTTTTATGGATCTGCTAGATTAGTCAATGGACTTTATTTATTAGATCACGACAAACAAGTATATAACATAAATACCAAAAGGGCGAAAAAGGATGATTCAGATCTCACCTATCTGTGGCATTGTCGATTAGGCCATATAAACTTGAAACGCTTAGAAAGACTTCAAAAGGAAGGAATTCTAGAACCATTTGACTTAGAGGATTATGGTAAATGTGAATCATGTTTACTTGGCAAAATGACAAAGCAACCTTTCTCTAAAGTTGGAGAAAGAGCAAATGAACTATTGGGTTTAATCCATACAGATGTATGTGGACCAATGAGTACAAATGCTAGAGGTGGTTTCAGCTACTTTATCACTTTCACTGATGACTTCAGTAGATATGGTTATGTCTACCTAATGAAGCATAAGTCTGAATCCTTTGACAAATTCAAGGAATTTCAGAGTGAAGTAGAGAATCAATTAGGCAAGAAGATTAAGGCACTGCGGTCTGATAGAGGCGGTGAATATCTGAGCTATGAATTTGATGACCATCTGAAAGAATGTGGAATTCTATCAGAATTGACTCCTCCTGGAACACCACAATGGAACGGTGTGTCGGAACGGAGGAACATAACCTTGCTAGACATGGTCATGTCAATGATGGGTCAGGCCAAACTTCCATTAGAATTTTGGGGACATGCACTAAATACAGCTGCACTCACTATAAATAGAGCTCCGTCTAAAGCTGTCGAAAAGACTCCATACGAATTATGGTTTGGAAAGCCTCCAAATGTGTCTTTTCTTAAGATTTGGGGATGTGAAGTATACGTCAAACGATTAATTTCAGACAAACTTCATCCAAAATCTGACAAATGTATCCTTGTGGGCTATCCAAAGGAAACAAAGGGGTATTACTTCTACAATACATCTGAGAACAAGGTGTTTGTTGCTCGAGATGGTGTCTTTTTGGAGAAAGATCACATTTCCAAAATGACAAGTAGGAGAAAAGTAGACCTCGAAGAAATTCGAGTCGAACAACAAACTCTAGAGAATGCTCAAGATGACATTCAGGATGAAACTCAGAGATCTTTAGAAGAATCTGGTGAGAATCATGGTCAAACTAGAAATGTTACCCCGCGTAGATCGCAAAGATATAGATCTCAACCAGAAAGGTACTTAGGTATTTTGACGAACGAGAGCTATGACGTTCTATTACTTGAAAGTGATGAACCTGCGACTTACAAACAAGCTATGACGAGCCCTAGCTCCAAGCAATGGCAAGAAGCCATGCAATCTGAATTAGACTCCATGTCTGAAAACCAAGTATGGGATTTGGTCGATTTGCCAGATGGCTACCAAGCCATTGGAAGCAAATGGGTTTTCAAACTGAAAAAGGACAAGGATGGGAAACTTGAAGTTTTCAAAGCTAGATTGGTTGCAAAAGGTTACAGGCAAGTCCACGGTGTGGATTACGATGAAACCTTTTCACCAGTTGCAATGCTAAAGTCTATTCGGATAATGTTAGCAATCGCTGCATATTACGATTACGAAATATGGCAGATGGATGTCAAAACTGCTTTCTTAAACGGCGTTTTAACAGAAACTGTGTTTATGACACAGCCTGAAGGTTTTGAGGATCCAAAGAATGCTAAAAAGGTATGCAAGCTAAAGAAGTCAATCTACGGATTGAAGCAGGCATCCAGGAGCTGGAATATACGTTTTGATGAAGCAGTCAGTGACTTTGGTTTCATCAAGAACGCAGACGAATCTTGTGTATACAAGAAGGTCAGTGGGAGCAAAATTGCTTTCCTAGTATTGTATGTCGATGACATATTACTTATCGGAAATGACATTCCTATGTTGAACTCTGTCAAGATTTGGCTTGGGAAATGTTTTTCGATGAAAGATCTAGGAGAAGCACAGTACATATTGGGCATCAAGATTTACAGAGATAGATCTAAAAGGATGATTGGACTTAGTCAAAGCACTTATATCAATAAGGTGCTTGATAGGTTCAAGATAGCGGACTCCAAGCGAGGCTACCTACCCATGTCTCATGGAATGACTCTAAGCAAGACTCAGTGCCCAAAAACACTTGATGAACGTAGACGAATGAATGGGATTCCATATGCATCATTGATTGGTTCAATAATGTATGCTATGATATGTACACGCCCGGATGTTGCGTACGCACTCAGTGCTACGAGCAGATACCAGTCAGACCCAGGAGAGGCGCATTGGACTGCTGCCAAGAATATTCTGAAGTACCTGAAAAGGCACAAAGATGACTTCCTGGTCTATGGTGGAGATGATGAATTAATTGTTAAAGGCTATACGGACGCAAGTTTCCAAACCGACAAAGATGATTTCAGATCACAGTCTGGGTTTGTCTTCTGCCTCAACGGAGGAGCAGTAAGCTGGAAAAGTGCTAAGCAAAGCACCATTGCGGATTCTACAACTGAAGCGGAGTACATTGCTGCACATGAAGCAGCAAAGGAAGCTATATGGCTAAGGAAGTTCATAGGTGAACTTGGTGTAGTCCCCTCCATTAAAGGACCAATAGCCCTGTATTGTGATAATAACGGAGCTATTACACAGGCAAAGGAGCCTAGACACCACCAGAGAGTCAAGCATGTACTTCGTAGATTTCACCTTCTACGAGAGTTCGTTGAAAGAAAAGAAGTCGAGATAAGAAAAATTGGAACTGATGACAACATATCAGATCCATTGACTAAACCTCTGCCGCAGGCGAAGCACAACTCGCACACTACAGCTATGGGAATCAAGCTTATTGGAGAATGGCTTTGATATTCCTGTTTAATGTTTTAAAGTTTTAGAGTTTAAATCTTTGTAAAACATTATTGGTTAATCATTCACAATAAATGAAAAGAATTCATTTTTCCATTTAATTTGTGGTTTATTAAATGATGAGTCCCTTCAATTTGACAATATATTCAAGATAGACTGTCAGGACCAGTCCTGTGACTAAGAAATGTCTATCAAGTGAACTTGAATGTCAAAGGTTGAAAATGGTCCCTAGTCGGAGTTTTCTATAAAATTGGACGCATAGAAAACGTTAGACGATTAGAATGCAAGATGACTAGTAGTTCTGTTTCTTGAACTATGTGGAAATGGCAATGTCATAATCATTTGCATAGATACTTACTTTGTGAAGACTAGTATCGGACAAGACCTATGAAACTTTACTGTAAGAGATGAAAATCTGTCATAAGTAAATTTCATTAAAATTATTAGACACTAAATCCTCAATACCTGAGTGATTTGAGATTACTTGTTTGAGAACTGGTTACTTTGACGTTGACCAACCGTCGCACCGTAAAAGGAGGCTATAAAGGCAACGCTCAGGTAATCACCTATCAAACGAAGTCTAATCTCAAGATTGGGATTGTCCTCCCATAAATCGGGATGAGATGCTTAAAAGTTGTACAAGGCCACTCGGAGAGCTAGAAACTGTGAAATGCATGGCCGTGCTCGGATGAATCATAGGCTATGATTATCTGTTTATTTGATCAGTTGAACTCTGAAGCCGAGGAACACCTCTGGACATAATAAGGATGACAACTCTTACCTTATGTTCAAGAGCAAGCATCGAGCGACAAAGGAATTAGGAAATGCACACTTGTCCCTAAGGACAAGTGGGAGACTGAAGGAAATAATGCCCTTGGTCCAAGTATGCATTCAATGATAAGTCTAATAAATGCGGTTCAGTATTAATTAACAAGTTAATAATTCAGTGAGATCAAGTGAGCTGAATGCCTAGCTAGAGGCCGCTTCAGTTCAAGTGGAATTAATGATATTAATCCACAGCTTACTCTTGACTGAACCCGTAGGGTCACACAAATAGTACGTAAACGGATCAAGTATTTAATGGCATTAAATACACTCCATCTATGGATATTCGGAATCGACGGATCTTGGTTTCAGTGGGAGCTGAGATCGTCACAGGCAAGAAATGAATACTCCGGAAACGATGATATTGCCGGAAACGGAAATATGGATCGTATCGGAAATATTAATATTATCCAAGTCGTAGATGTTGCCGGAAACGGAAACATGATACGTATCGGAAAATATTATCGGAAATGGAAATATTGCCGGAATCGGAAATATTGCCGGAAACGGAAATATTGTCTGAATCGGAAATATTATCGGAATCGGAAAATAATTCCGGAAACGGAAATATTAAATATTTGTTCGAAACGGAAATTAATTCCGGAATCGGAAATGTTAAATATTGTTCGTATCGGAAATAAATTCCGGAATCGGAAAATTAATCGGAAGCGCGTCGTACGAATTAGCATCGGACGAGCTTGCTAGACGAAGGCCCAGCACGAAGCCAGGCCCACGTCCAGCAAGGGAAACGCGCGCCACAACACGCCAGCCCAACCCTGCGCCAGGCCCACCGCGCGCCCAAAGCTGCGGCAGTCGTGGGCTGCGATGCTCAGGCTGTGCGCGCGCGCGCATGGCGCCCCTCGTGGGCTGCTGTGCGTGCGTGGGTGTTTGTGTTCACATACGAAACATAAAACGTACAGGATTCGTTTAATGATTAAATTCCTAATTCTATTTGATAAATTAATTAAATAAGAGTTTTATTGTGATTCTAATTTAATTAATTCGTATCCTAATAGAATTCCGATTCTCTTTCCATACCCCTATAAATATGTGGCCTGGGTTCACAATTTATAATAAGTTTTCAAGTATTCAAAGTGAGTTTTTGAGAGAAAAATTCAGACACATTCCTTGCTCAAAAGTGCTGAAATTTTTAGTACCTTAAGGGCGATTCTAGTTGGTCAATCTTAAGGCGGATCCGGACGTATTGTGGACTATCTACGGAGGGACGACACTTGGAGTCCTAAAGACTTGTTCTTGTTCGGTTCGGGCGCAGCTAGGGAAGGCACGCAACAAAGAGTATGCATCTAAACTATGCTATATGATTATGTGTAAATAATATGTATTCCTGGCTAAATGGTTTTTCCGCATGATTTATGAATTGTCATATGTATCATAACCTAACAACATTAAAGGTGATAGAACAAATCACATCTCACCAAAATTCTTTTTCACTCATGAACTTCAGAAGAATGGCGATATAAATGTCTTGCAGATTCGTTCAAGTGAAAATTTGGCAGATTTGTTTACTAAGGCGCTTCCTACTGCTACATTTAAAAAGTTGATTCACCTCATTGGTTTGCGCCGTCTCAAAGATCTTTAGTGATGATGTCATTAGGGGGAGTAAATGCGCGCTGCACTCTTTTTCCCTTAACCATGGTTTTTCCCACTGAGTTTTCCTGGTAAGGTTTTTAATGAGGCAGCATTTCATGAGCATTATAAGGCATTGTATTGTTTTGGATAATGGACATCCAAGGGCGAGTGTTATAAAATATATATTAGGATGGAAACCCATTATACCCTTACCCCTATATAATATATGTATGTGTATATATCTCTATTATATAAGCCAGCTCCTGAGGTTATTTTAGTAACTTAACTTTTCGTGTCCACCATAAAAAAGACTAAAATACCCCTCTTATTGCTCCCAACCCCATCGCGTAAAACTTATTATCACCCTCTTCGTTGTTTCCTTCTTCGCTGCGACATTCGAAACCTCTTCGTTGCCTCTCTCAACTTCATCATCCTCTCGCTCTCTCAACTTCTTCTCTCCTCCCTCCCGTCTTCACCTCTCTCTTCCCTCCCATTTTCTCTCTCCTCCCTCACATCCTCTTCTTTGATTTGCTTCCTGTTCGAAAAATTCCATAAAATCGAAAAAAAAATCGAGATCTAATTGAAAAATTCGAGACCTAATTTTTGTTCATCCCAAATCTCTAGGGCACCAATAATTTTTTAAAATATAAATTTCTTGGGCACCAATAATGGATGCAAAGATCGGAAATTTCTTTGAATCCACCGGAGATTTCTTCGGCGCCGGCTACAGTAGTGTACCTGCGAAGATCGGTAAGTTTCTTTGGAACCGGAAATTCTTTGATTAATCCCAATATCTGGGTTTTCTTCGTATTATTAACACTTTTATTGATAATCTTTTCTATGTAATCTCATTAATTGATTAATCTGGGTTTTCTTCGTATTATCAATTGCTTAATTCTCTATCCGACTTATATGATTTATTGTTAAAATTAGGTTAAAAAAGGGAATTTCGGTATTTACTACCTTAAAGATACACCATTTTTGTATTTACTACCTTATGAAATTTTTATTTTAAATTACTACCTTAAACTTTCTAATTATTTTTATTTACTACCAATTTACAGTTTTTTCATTTTAAAAATAAGATATCTCTTCCGTTTCTTAATCGTTTAAAGTGATTCAAAGTTCATTATTTTCCTTTTTCTATAGGGATTTCATTGTGAACGACATTTCAAAACAATCCGTTTGATAATTCATTAAATATTTTAATATTTTACAAATAATATTTAATTAGTTTTACATTTTATAAAATGTTAAAAGCAAGATACCTATGGAATCCTTACACATAAATGAGAATAATGGGTTTTGAATCACTTAAAATGACTAAGAAACGAAAGAGATATCTCAATTTTAAAATTAGAAAACTATAAAATGGTAGTAAATACATAAAAATTGAAACTTTAAGGTAGTAATTTAAAATAAAAATTTCATAAGGTATTAAATACAAAAGTGGTGTATTTTTAAGGTAGTAAATACCAAAAAATCCTAATTTTTACTGAAATTTTGTGTTTTTGTGATGATTTGAATGAAAAACTATTTGATTTGGATAAATATATTCCCAATAGATCAGCTATGAATTTTGATTTTGGTTTATTTCGTGAGTTTAGTTTGATTCAAAATCAGAAGGTAGCAGCCAGTAGCTATGGATTGAGGATTCTTCCAAGGCTGAAAAAAAGGTCAGTTTTTTTTTTTCATTTTGGAATTTCTGAAATCTGAAAAAGGTTAAAAATATTGCACATTTGAATTTTTTGAATCTTCAATTTGTTCAACAACGAAATATGTTATGAATTCGACATTTCCCTGTTGTTGATTTGATCTGTTTGCATTCTTGAATCGTATAGATGCATTTTGATTTGATAATTTTGTGTTTGCTATTATTCTTTTGTTAGGGTTAATTTCTAAAATCTGCAATTACTCTTGAGCAAGTGGCCTAAATTAGGTGTTGGATGTTTTAGCTAAAATCTACAATTATTCTTTAAGGTTTTTTATTCTTCGATTTGTTCAAGAACGAAATTTGTTATGAATTCAACAATTCGCTTTTGTTGCTTTGATATTTTTGTATGCTTGAAAAGAATAGATGCATTTATTTGATAATTTTGTGTTTGCTATTATTCTTTTGTTATGGTTAATTTCTAAAAATCTGCAATTACTCTTGAGCAAGTGGCCTAAATTAGGTGTTAGGATGTTTTAACTAATATTTGCAGATAAAGAAAGAGTCAGTATTGTTAGTTGTACGGATTTACTCGGACTAGATTGTTTAGCATAAATAATCTATGGTTAAACTATGATTTGGTATACCTTGATTGAAATCAGAAGTAGATGGTAGTGATTGGATTTTGTTTGGATTTTTGCAAGGAACTGTTGGGTTGATCTTTACCAAGGGTGATTTGAAGGAAGTTGGGGAGGAGATTGCCAAATACAAGGTATCAATTGATCCCTTTTAAAATTTAGATCTAAGAATTCTTCAGTTTCACAGCCACCGACAATGTTCTTTCCATAGGGTCCACCAGAATGTTGCAAGACGCAATCACTGATTCGTTGGTTGGCATATTGTTGAGCATAAGCCGCAACTTGATCATCCCACTGAATGTTTCCAACACCCATTGCATCCCTAGCAAAAAAAACTTGATCATCCCACTGAAAGTTAATTTTCTAAAGCAGACCAAAAAAACTTTCTTTTTGTTGTTTAAATGCATTGTGTTTTAATTTTGATTACATTTTTGTGTTAATTCTTTGAATTTGGTTGTTTAATGCCATAGTGTTTGATTTTTTATTGCATTTTTAATTCTTTTGAATTTGGTTGTTTAATGCCATTGTATTTGAATTTTGATTGCATTTGTGTGTTGATGCTTTGAATTTGGTTGTTTGAATTGACAGGTTGCTGCCACTGGAGTTATGATGATTGGTGATATCCATTTATGGTTTTGTGCCGCTCAGCTCTTATCATTTGCAATTTGCAATTTTGCATTATTACAATTCCTTTGTTGTTGAGTTTATCGGATTGGTGTTGATTCATTAGTTAATGGACTCTTCTGGATTGGGCTGTCAATCTGATGGCTATAGTTGCACAAGTTTGAACATATGAACAAGATGAATGCACGCAATGTTTCTATGGTGTTTGCTCGAAACATGACTCATGTGAGTTAAAAAAAAAAGGTGTAATGTCCATTGCAGATACATATGATTATAATTCTTGGTGTGATAAATCTGATAATGTAATACACATGATATACTCTCTTCATTTTAATCGGTTCATATTGTGTTTAATAGTAAAAAGAAATTTGATTACGTTCATGTAGCTTAATGAACGTAATTGTGTCATGGAAATGTATTTTCAGCATTCGGAAACAAAGGTGTGATAACACATTTTTTTAAGTTTTTATGTAATCTCGCACGCATCGCGTGCATATAAGACTAGTTATATATATGCCTATGGATATGGATGAATAAGATATAACTGACATACAGTTTCTCTCTTCCTCTCTCTCTCTTTCTCCCTACTTTCATAATGGTTTTATTAATTTGTCATTAATTTTGAATTAAATTTTTTTATGAAAAACGCCCATAAATGTTGCACGCACAAAGCAAAGGAAGCTACGTGTTACCCTTAAGGGGTGTTGTATAGTGCGGGCACGCGACGACGAGCAAGGGAGCTCGTCGCCCGTGCGGTACGAATGCAGCGAGCAACGAGCTATGCGGCACGCAAGGCTCTAGGCCTAGGCGTGCGTGCAGGGCGATGGGCGAGGGCAGAGGGCACACAGCGCTGAGCACGATGCGTATGGGCAGCAGTGCGCTGCGCCACGACGCACAAAGCTCGCCAAGGGGCAGCAGCCACGACGCAACATGAAGCTGCGCGAGCGTAGCCCGCAAGGCTGCGTATGTGCGTGGCATGGGGCGTGTGTGCATATGGCTGTGCAGGCTATGTGCAACGGTCAATGGCACGGGGCATGGGCCTCGTAGCTCGATGGGCTTGGGCGCAAGCCCAAGTGCCTCGTCTTGCAAACTTTAAGTTTTAATTAATTTTAAAATTAATAATTTAAATTGATGCGTTTAAGTTTTAATTTTAAATTGTCAGTTCGAAATAATTTTAATTAATTTTAAAATTAATAATTTAAATTGTTTTCTCGGATTTTAATTTTGAATATTATAATTATTATAAATTTTATTTATACTAATTATTTTACTAAAATTAAACCTTGAATTAATTTAAATTTATTCAACTAAAAAATAAATTAAATAAATGGATTCGATTATAATTTTATATGAGCTTTAAATTTTAATTAAATTTGTATGTTTCCAATTAAACTAGAAATACACTTTTTTGTTTAAAATTAGTAAAGCATATAAAGTTATTGGTTTAAGTGGGAGCAATTTTAGTCATAAACTCTTGATTAGGTCTACAAATCCTTTAAGGTTAAACAACTTGATTAGAATTAATAAGGACTGAATAATTTGTAGATTATTGGTGCCCTTGATTAATTGCTGCAAATATTTATGTGATGCATACAACGTGTTTTTACTAACCAGCTATGTGGGCCATTCATGATAATGAATGGGTGAATGGTATATATTGTATATGTACTGTTTTGCAGGTTATGAAGTGACTAGTATGACCCAAATAAGATAGAAAATATGGTCTGCGTACTATTAATTTGAATGTAAGCACCAAATTTGTTTTTTTAATTCATATATGGTTTGCTTACCATCAAATAGTTGTAATTAGTTTAATTATAGCTGATCCTATTTGAAGAAAATGGCGCCTCCCACGGAGAAATTCAAGATGGAGTTTCCAATCCATTTTCAAGACGGACATTGAAGTTTAAGCTTCAAGATGAAGTCGGGCCATACTAGATCACATTTATCTTATGCATGCTTTAAGTTATTTATTTCTTTTAAATATGTCTTAAATATGCATGAGATTGTGGCTTGATTATGTTGCATGATTAAGGATTTTAGTTCACTTAAAATCTAACCAACATAGTAAGAGCCTAAAGTTCCAAACTTAAAAATTGAGTTAAAAGGTGCCATGCCAAAATAACACTTACTTGGATAACCTTTACATCAATCTAGTAATAGTTTTACGCTCAACGAGGTGTTACGTATTGATCCTAAAGGGGTAAGGTACACAAATAATTGTTCGTACATGTTAGTTTTGGTGAAACGCAACGATATAAGTAAGGAGTCCTTTTATGCCGTGTCAAATTCGATAGGTTTTCCTAATAAGTTCTTAGACGTACCTATCAACCAAGAGTAGTTTCTAGACTATTAGCAAAAGGCTTTTGCTTATGTAAAATATTTTAGAATTGAGTCAACATACATAATGTGCTTAATTCTTCAATGATTTTAGGGTGTTGGAATAATTTTATTCACATCTGCCGGAACAATAAATTCGAATAAAATGCCAATAACTTGTTTAAATTGCATGATTGCTTTAATTTCAAGTTATTATTCATGGTAAATGTTCAGACTTTGCATGCTTCAATGTATGTTTTAATTATTGTTTATAATTAAATATCTTGCACTGCAGTAAATCCTTTTAGAAAGGTAACAGTAAATTTCCTCGATTGGTAGTGAGTCCAAGAACGATTCACGGAAATGAGAGAAAGTGAGCAATTTAAAATGTACGTTTCTTATATCGACTTTTATGGTTGTTTTCGAGTATCAAAGTCGAATGGCAAACCGATTGGTGCTTGTGAATTCAAAATACAATGTAGTTTTGAGATCATAAAGAATTGAGTTTAAACGCTTTGCCTTACCAATGGTTAACAACCTAATATCTTTGTCCATTTAATTCTCGAATGAGTCTAGTCCCTAGACATTCGAATAGATCGATGCTTAGAGAACTTTAGAAGCTTCTGGTTAGATCATCTAGTTGAAACAGAATATTCAACATAAATGGTAAGAACTTTGTTGGAGTGACATTGGACATGTCTAAACAAAGTATAAAAGTCAACACTAGAGAATTCAATTCTTAAGGCTATTAGAAAGGGTACAAGAAATAGGAAAACAAAGGAACAAATGAAAGGAATTTACAATTCCGTTTCTACCTATAAGTTTATGTTTAAAGAGCAGTGACCTAGCAATCAAACTTCCTTGGTATCACATACTGCTTGAGGTTCTTACTTCGGTAAAAACTCAAACAATAGAAGCTAGGCTACACTATTGACCTACAAGTGGGAAATGAAGCATGGCAATGCTACATTAGTTGTAGGGTCATCTAGTTTGTTTTAAGTCCTTTCAAAGGCTGGAACTTAATGGCTATTTTGTTCCACAATCAGCATACCTAAATTTCTGTTTTGAAACACAGAAAGACTCACATTCAGAAGACCAAAAACAATGTGTGTTTGTTTATTTGAATGAAATGGTCATTTACGAGTTGAGTCAATATGCTTGATTAAAACAAACAACTCTTTAACAATAAAACTTTACTAGGTTCAAATCAACCCCTTGATTTGAGTTCCACTAATCTTTGGCATTGTTGCTTAGACCATGTCAACAAGTTAACATTCATAAGCTCTATTTTGATGGACTTTTGATAGTTGATTGATTTCTAGATCAATTCAAGACAAGCTAGTCTACTTGTTGAAAGTAACAAAAGATATGAACTATTGTTAGAACACCTAGACAATAGAGTTCAAAGCTAAAGAAAGATTTTATGACTTTATTATTTCACCTAGATTTGAGTTGATATTGGTTTATTTACTCAAATATGATATAAGTTTGAATCTGTTTGGCTAGTTCAAAGAATCAGAAGTATAAAATCCACTTGGCAAGAAATCATAAAGATCTAGGTTTGATCATGTTGATGATTACTTATACCAAGAATGATCATCAATGATTGTGTGTTGTAATTTCACGATCTAGCTCCATTAGATATGGAATATCTAAGTTGGAATGATCAAAGTCAATTAGTACTTGATTCGATCAATGATGAATCATAAAGAATTTTCCTATAATTTCTAAAACAAAATGCTCAACTACCACCAAACTAAACCAAATTCGTCAAAGCTATTGAAAAATAATTTCAGAATACTTTTTCAATTATATCTAAAGAGTATCTAAACTCAGTGGGAGCTTAGTGTTTGTCATTCGCAAACTATGGCGCAAGTATACATATATGTTTCATTGTGATTTATTCAAATGAGACACACGGGTGTTGTCTCTACCATGAATTTTTGAGAACATAATGTTTGTTTGCTCGAAATAATGTCCTTTTGGAGATTCGTTTCCAAAATGACAAGTGGAAGAAAATAGACCTCGAAAGTCTTCGAGGCGAACAACAAACATAAACGTGAAGGAAATAATGCCCTTGGTCCAAGTATGCATTCTATGTTAAGTCTAATAAATGCGGTTCAGTATTAATTAACAAGTTAATAATTCAGTGAGATCAAGTGAGCTGAATGCCTAGCTAGAGGCCGCTTCAGTTCAAGTGGAATTAATGATATTAATCCACAGCTTACTCTTGACTGAACCCGTAGGGTCACACAAATAGTACGTAAACGGATCAAGTATTTAATGGCATTAAATACTCCATCTATGAATATTCGGAACCGACGGATCTTGGTTTCAGTGGGAGCTAAGATCGTCACAGGCAAGAAATGAATACTCCGGAAACGATGATATTGCCGGAAACGGAAATATGGATCGTATCGGAAATATGAATATTATCCAAGTCGTAGATGTTGCCGGAAACGGAAACATGGTACGTATCGGAAAATATTGTTGGAAATGGAAATATTACCAGAATCGGAAATATTGCCGGAAACGGAAATATTGTCAGAATCGGAAATATTACCGGAATCGGAAAATAATTCCGGAAACGGAAATATTAAATATTTGTTCGAAACGGAAATTAATTCCGGAATCGGAAATATTAAATATTGTTCGTATCGGAAATAGATTCCGGAAATGGAAATTTAATCGGAAGCGTATCGTACGAATTAGCATCGGACGAGGCCTGCCGGACGAAGGCCCAGCACGAAGCCAGGCCATCGCCCAGCAAGCACGCACGCCACAGCCCAGCGCGCACAAGGCCGCGCATGCGTGGGCCGCGCTGCGTGGGCTGCTGCTCGCATGCGTGGGCAGCCCTTGTGGCTGCCGTGTGTGTGTGAGTTTGAGCTCATGCGAGATTCCTGAATCTGCAAGAGTCAGTGTATGATTAAATGTCTATTCCTATTGGATAAATTGATTAAGTAGAATTCATGTAGAATTCTAATTCCAATTAATTCGCATCCTACTAGGATTACGATTCCTTTTCCATAACTCTATAAATAAAGGCCTAGGGGTCATAATTTATATACAAGTTTCAAAGTATTCAAAAGTGAGTTTTTTTTGAAAAAAAAAAATTCAAACACCCATCTTGCCCCAAAAGTGCCGAATTTTCTGAGTACCTTAAGGGCGATTCTAGTTGGTCAATCTTAAGGCGGATCCGGACGTGCTGTGGACTTTCTACGGAGGGACGACACTTGGAGTCCTAAAAGACTTGTTCTTGTTCGGTTCGGGCGCAGCTAGGGAAGGCACGCAACAAAGAGTATGCATCTAAACTATGCTAAATGATTATGTGTAAATAATATGTTTCCTGGGTTAATGGTTGTTTCCGCATGATTTATGTAAATGTCATATGTATCATAACCTAACAGTGGTATCACGAGCCCCTTATTATTTTCATAATCTAAATTGCATGAACATGGTTAAATATTACAAATTTGCAAGAATTAAAAGGGGTGATTAATTTTCGTAATTGTTAATTAATTGCAAATTGCGTTTATTTAATTATATGTACGCAGTTTTTCGGCAGTTTCTTCATTACTCATCCGAATTGAGTGATTTTTGTGTCAATTCCGCATGTAAAAGGCATTCTAAAATTTTGACAAAAATAGTATTTTTCTGCCGAACCCAGAATTCTCAAATTCGAAGCCTAACTATGACTTTTCGAAGGTTTTAGTTTTTCGGATGCAAAATTTCGTAAATTTAAGATGTTAAATTAAATATTTGCGATTCTTGTTGATAAATCTTGAATTTTTGATTGACCTACTGCATATGTTTAACAAGTTTGAATGCCTAGTCTTGTTAATTATGCAATCTAATTTGTAATTATGATTAATTTGTTGAAAATTAGAATAATTTAGAATTAATTTGATTTTCATAATTAATTGTAATTTAATTAGAAACCTATGATTAAAAACCACCATAAAAATTGTAAATTTACGATAAATTTTAAATTTTTATGACCTAGACTTGAATCCATATCAATCGGAAATCAATTGGATAATAAATTTTCGATTTTTCGCCCTAAAATTATGAAATTAATATTATTTATTAATTTGTCATTAATTTTAAATATAAATTTTAAATTTTTATGCGATTCGTTCAAATAACTTGCACGCACGAAGCAATGGACGCTTCGTGTTACCCTTAAGGGGTGTTGTATAATGCGGGCATGCGACGACGAGCAAGGGAGCTCGTCGCCCGTGCGGCACGAATGCAATGAGCAAGGGCGTAGTGCACGAGCGCAAGGCAGCAGCCCTGCCTTGTGTCGTGTGCCACGAGCAATGAACGGATGGGCATGGGCGAGGGGCGAGCCAAGGCAGTCGCGTGTGGGCAGCAAGCGAGCTGCGCCACAGCGCGCGCTGCCTCGCACAACAGCGCGCAACCTCGTGCGCAGCGAGCGCAAGCTCGCGTGCCACGAGCGCTGCGCACAGCATCACTCGCGCGCACAGCGCGCGACGTCGCTCGCCCAGCGAGCGATGTCGCGCACCAGCGAGCGATGGCTCGCGCGCGCGCAGCGAGCGATCTCGCGCGCCAGCGAGCGATGGCTCGCGCGCACCAGCGAGCGATGCAGCGCCCCAGCGAGCGATGGCTCGCGCGCACCAGCGAGCGATCTCGCGCACCAGCGAGCGCGGTAACGCGCGCGCGCTGCGAGCGATAGCTCGCGTGCGGTGGGCGCTGTGCGGAGGCTTGCGTATGGGACAGCAGCAGCTATGCAACGAGCGCATGGGCTGCGCGCACATGGCCAGCAATGGCTGTGTGCGTACAGCCCATGGGCGTGCAACGCATAGGATGTTTGCGTTTCGATTAGATCGTTTTTGAATGTTTAATTTGAAAATTTCAGTTCACGTAATTTTAATTGATTTTAAAATTAATAATTTGAATTAATTTCTTGGATTTTAATTTTGAATATTATAATTATAATAAATGGCATTTATTCTAATTATTTTACTAAAATTAAAATCATAAATTAATTTAAATGTGACTGAAATTAAAATTAAATTTTTGGATTCAATTATAAATTTATATGAGCTTTAAATTTTAATTAAATTTGTATGTTTCCGGTTAGACTAGAAATACAATTTTATGTTTAAAATTAGTAAAGCATATGAATTTATTGGTTTGAGTGGGAGTGCTTTTAGTCATAAACTCTTGATTAGGTCTACAAATCCTTAAGGTTAAAACAACTCGATTAGAATTAATAAGGACTGAATAATTGGTAGATTATTGGTGACCTTGATTAATTGCTGCAAATGTTTACGTGATGCATAATGTGTTTTAACTAACCAGCTATGTGGGCCATTCATGATAATGAATGGGTGAATGGTATATATTGTATATGTACTGTTTTGCAGGTTATGAAGTGACTAGTATGGCCCAAATAGGATAGAAAATATGGTCTGCGTACCATTAATTTGAATGTAATTGGTCTAAAGCACCAAAGTTATTTTTCAATTCAAATATGGTCTGCGTACCATCAAATAGTTGTAATTAGTTATAACTTATCCTATTTGAAGAAAATGGTGCCTCCCACGGAGATTTTCAAGACGGACTTTGAAGTCAAAGCTTCAAGATGAAGTCGGGCCATACTAGATCACAAATATCTTATGCATGTTTTAAGTTATTTATTGCTTTAAATATGTCTTAAAATGCATGAAATCAAAAGCTTGATTATGTTGCATGATTAAGGATTTTAGTTCACTTAAAATCTAACCAACATAGTAAGAGCCTTAAGTTCCAAACTTAAAAATTGAGTTAAAAGGTGCCATGCCAAAATATACACTTGCTTGGATATCCTTTACATCAATCTAGTAATAGTTTTCGCTCAGCGAGGTGTTACTTATTGGTCCTAAAGGGGCAAGGTACACAAATAATTGTGAGTACATGTTAGTTTTGGTGAAACTCAACGATATAAGTAAGGAGTCCTTTTATGTCGTGGCAAATTCGATAGGTTTACCTAATAAGTTCTTAGACGTACCTATCAACCAAGAATAGTTTCTAGACTATTAGCAAAAGGCTTTTGCTTACCTAAGATGTTCTAGGATTAAGTCGACAAACTGTGCTTAGTTCTTCAATGATTTTAGGATCTTGGAATCATTTTATTCACACCTGCCGGAACACATAACTTGAATAAAATGCTTAATAAACATTGAATTATGCATGTATGCTAGAATTTAAGTTTATTAAGAGAAACTGTGAATGGTTATTTATTTGTTTATTCTTTTCAATTGTAGTTTTAATATGGCAAACAACAATCAAAACATCATCATGGGTTCTGAGCTTATGGTCAAGCTGAACCTGACAAATTTTCTTGAATGGGAAGCTAAGCTAGTTGAAATAGTCAAACTCAATGGACTTGAGTATGTACTATCACATCCCATGCCAAGCTACTATGCCAGAGACATGACCCCTGAGAGATTTTACGCCTGGGATGCGGATCTCAAAAAGGTTATGAGTCTCATGCTGAACAATATCCCTGATGATTGGGCTAGAAGGTTTGTAGCCTATGAACCTTTTACGCTCATCAAGAATCTGAGGGATATCTGTCGTGGAAGTACGGAGGACAGGGACCTGAACGTCCATGAGTTGATTGAATCAATGTCTGGGCTAAAGGTTAGTTCTCCCAACAGGTGTTATAGGATGGAGGTCCAAGAAACACATGTTCAGCTCCTTCGCACTAAACAGAGGGTAGGCGTCCCACTGAGGTTCCATGTGGATCTTATGTGTTCATATTTTGATCGCCTAAGTCTACTAGGAACACCAATAAGCGAAAGGATGGCAGTCTCTGTCTTGCTCAATTCACTACACAGTGGGTTTGGTCGCTTCAAGCAACAATACCTAAGTGAACCAAGAGAAGAAACAGTTGCAGAATTTATTCACCTTGTCAGAAAGGCTGAAATAGTACTGGACTGTGAAGCCAAAGATTTACTCAAGGCTAGAAAGAGACCATTCAAGAAAGGTGGAAAGTCCAAGGGCAATGCTAAATCAAAGCAGGACAAGTCCACATCAAGCTGTCTTTATTGTGATGGAATAGGCCATTACAAAAGAGAATGTCCAAAGCTAAAGGAAGATCAGAAGAACGGAACAGTCGTTCCATCTTCAGGTATTTTCGTTATAGACTGTATACTTGCTAATTCAACTTCTTGGGTATTAGATACAGGTTGTGGCTCACACTTATGTTCCAATCCACAGGGACTAAGAAGAAGTAGAAAGTTAAGCAAGGGAGAAGTCGACCTACGAGTGGGAAATGGAGCACGGATTGCTGCATTAGCCGTAGGAACTTACTATTTGTCGTTGCCCTCCGGGCTAGTTTTGGAACTGGAAGAATGTTTCCATGTTCCAAGTCTTACTAAAAACATCATTTCAGTTTCTTGCTTAGATGCTAAGGGATTTTCCTTTATAATAAAAGACAATAATTGTTCGTTTTATTTTAAAGAGATGTTTTATGGATCTGCTAGATTAGTCAATGGACTTTATTTATTAGATCACGACAAACAAGTATATAACATAAATACCAAAAAGGCCAAAAAGGATGATTCAGATCTCACCTATCTGTGGCATTGTCGATTAGGCCATATAAACTTGAAACGCTTAGAAAGACTTCAAAGGGAAGGAATTCTAGAACCATTTGACTTAGAGGATTATGGTAAATGCGAATCATGTTTACTTGGCAAAATGACAAAGCAACCTTTCTCTAAAGTTGGAGAAAGAGCAAATGAACTATTGGGTTTAATCCATACAGATGTATGTGGACCAATGAGTACAAATGCTAGAGGTGGTTTCAGCTACTTTATCACTTTCACTGATGACTTCAGTAGGTATGGTTATGCCTACCTAATGAAGCATAAGTCTGAATCCTTTGACAAATTCAAGGAATTTCAGAGTGAAGTAGAGAATCAATTAGGCAAGAAGATCAAGGCACTGCGGTCTGATAGAGGCGGTGAATATCTGAGCTATGAATTTGATGACCATCTGAAAGAATGTGGAATTCTATCAGAATTGACTCCTCCTGGAACACCACAATGGAACGGTGTGTCAGAACGGAGGAACAGAACCTTGCTAGACATGGTCAGGTCAATGATGGGTCAGGCCGAACTTCCATTAGAATTTTGGGGACATGCACTAAATACAGCTGCACTCACTATAAATAGAGCTCCGTCTAAAGCTGTCGAAAAGACTCCATACGAATTATGGTTTGGAAAGCCTCCAAATGTGTCTTTTCTTAAGATTTGGGGATGTGAAGTATACGTCAAACGATTAATTTCAGACAAACTTCATCCAAAATCTGACAAATGTATCCTTGTGGGCTATCCAAAGGAAACAAAGGGGTATACTTCTACAATACATCTGAGAACAAAGTGTTTGTTGCTCGAGATGGTGTCTTTTTGGAGAAAGATCACATTTCCAAAATGACAAGTGGGAGAAAAGTAGACCTCGAAGAAATTCGAGTCGAACAACAAACTCTAGAGAATGCTCAAGATGACATTCAGGATGAAACTCAGAGATCTTTAGAAGAATCTGGTGAGAATCATGGTCAATCTAGAAATGTTACCCCGCGTAGATCGCAAAGATATAGATCTCAACCGGAAAGGTACTTAGGTATTTTGACGAACGAGAGCTATGACGTTCTATTACTTGAAAGTGATGAACCTGCGACTTACAAGCAAGCTATGACGAGCCCTAGCTCCAAGCAGTGGCAAGAAGCCATGCAATCTGAATTAGACTCCATGTCTGAAAACCAAGTATGGGATTTGGTCGATTTGCCAGATGGCTACCAAGCCATTGGAAGCAAATGGGTTTTCAAACTGAAAAAGGACAAGGATGGGAAACTTGAAGTTTTCAAAGCTAGATTGGTTGCGAAAGGTTACAGGCAAGTCCACGGTGTGGATTACGATGAAACCTTTTCACCAGTTGCAATGCTAAAGTCTATTCGAATAATATTAGCAATCGCTGCATATTACGATTACGAAATATGGCAGATGGATGTCAAAACTGCTTTCTTAAACGGCGTTTTAACAGAAACTGTGTTTATGACACAGCCTGAAGGTTTTGAGGATCCAAAGAATGCTAAAAAGGTATGCAAGCTAAAGAAGTCAATCTACGGATTGAAGCAGGCATCCAGGAGCTGGAATATACGTTTTGATGAAGCAGTCAGTGACTTTGGTTTCATCAAGAACGCGGACGAATCTTGTGTATACAAGAAGGTCAGTGGGAGCAAAATTGCTTTCCTAGTATTATATGTCGACGACATATTGCTTATCGGAAATGACATTCCTATGTTGAACTCTGTCAAGATTTGGCTTGGGAAATGTTTTTCGATGAAGGATCTAGGAGAAGCACAGTACATATTGGGCATCAAGATTTACAGAGATAGATCTAAAAAGATGATTGGACTTAGTCAAAGCACTTATATCAATAAGGTGCTTGATAGGTTCAAGATGGCGGACTCCAAGCGAGGCTACCTACCCATGTCTCATGGAATGACTCTAAGCAAGACTCAGTGCCCAAAAACACTTGATGAGCGTAGACGAATGAATGGGATTCCATATGCATCATTGATTGGTTCAATAATGTATGCTATGATATGTACACGCCCGGATGTTGCGTACGCACTCAGTGCTACGAGCAGATACCAGTCAGACCCAGGAGAGGCGCATTGGACTGCTGCCAAGAATATTCTGAAGTACCTGAAAAGGCACAAAGATGACTTCCTGGTCTATGGTGGAGATGATGAATTAATTGTTAAAGGCTATACGGACGCAAGTTTCCAAACCGACAAAGATGATTTCAGATCACAGTCTGGGTTTGTCTTCTGCCTCAACGGAGGAGCAGTAAGCTGGAAAAGTGCTAAGCAAAGCACCATTGCGGATTCTACAACTGAAGCGGAGTACATTGCTGCACATGAAGCAGCAAAGGAAGCTATATGGCTAAGGAAGTTCATAGGAGAACTTGGTGTAGTCCCCTCCATTAAAGGACCAATAGCCCTGTATTGTGATAATAACGGAGCTATTGCACAGGTAAAAGAGCCTAGACACCACCAGAGAGTCAAGCATGTACTTCGTAGATTTCACCTTCTACGAGAGTTCGTTGAAAGAAAAGAAGTCGAGATAAGCAAAATTGGAACTGATGACAACATATCAGATCCATTAACTAAACCTCTGCCGCAAGCGAAGCACAACTCGCACACTGCAGCTATGGGAATCAAGCATATTGGAGAATGGCTTTGATGTCTCTGTTTAATGTTTTAAAGTTTTAGAGTTTAAATCTTTGTAAAACATTATTGGTTAATCATTCACAATAAATGAAAGGAATTCATTTTTCCATTTAATTTGTGGTTTATTAAATGATGAGTCCCTTCAACTTGACGATATATTCAAGATAGACTGTCAGGACCAGTCCTGTGACTAAGAAATGTCTATCAAGTGAACTTGAATGTCAAAGGTTGAAAATGGTCCCTAGTCGGAGTTTTCTATAAAATTGGACGCATAGAAAACGTTAGACGATTAGAATGCAAGATGACTAGTAGTTCTGTTTCTTGAACTATGTGGACATGGCAATGTCATAATCATTTGCATAGATACTTACTTTGGGAAGACTAGTATCGGACAAGACCTATGAAACTTTACTGTAAGAGATGAAAGTCTGTCATAAGTAAATTTCATTAAATTATTAGACACTAAATCCTCAATACCTGAGTGATTTGAGATTACTTGTTTGAGAACTGGTTGCTTTGACGTTGACCAACCGTCGCACCGTAAAAGGAGGCTATAAAGGCAACGCTCAGGTGATCACCTATCAAACGAAGTCTAATCTCAAGATCGCAAGATTGGGATTGTCCTCCCATAAATCGGGATGAGATGCTTAAAAGTTGTACAAGGCCACTCGGAGAGCTAGAAACTGTGAAATGCATGGCCGTGCTCGGATGAATCATAGGCTATGATTATCTGTTTATTTGATCAGTTGAACTCTGAAACCGAGGAACACCTCTGGACATAATAAGGATGACAACTCTTACCTTATGTTCAAGAGCAAGCATCGAGCGACAAAGGAATTAGGAAATGCACACTTGTCCCTAAGGACAAGTGGGAGACTGAAGGAAATAATGCCCTTGGTCCAAGTATGCATTCTATGTTAAGTCTAATAAATGCGGTTCAGT
This sequence comes from Spinacia oleracea, assembly GCF_020520425.1. Classification (NCBI taxonomy): domain Eukaryota; kingdom Viridiplantae; phylum Streptophyta; class Magnoliopsida; order Caryophyllales; family Amaranthaceae; genus Spinacia; species Spinacia oleracea. Next base: position 23,716,625 of record NC_079492.1, on the reverse strand, counting down.
ATTAATTAACAAGTTAATAATTCAGTGAGATCAAGTGAGCTGAATGCCTAGCTAGAGGCCGCTTCAGTTCAAGTGGAATTAATGATATTAATCCACAGCTTACTCTTGACTGAACCCGTAGGGTCACACAAATAGTACGTAAACGGATCAAGTATTTAATGGCATTAAATACTCCATCTATGAATATTCGGAACCGACGGATCTTGGTTTCAGTGGGAGCTAAGATCGTCACAGGCAAGAAATGAATACTCCGGAAACGATGATATTGCCGAAAACGGAAATATGGATCGTATCGGAAATATGAATATTATCCAAGTCGTAGATGTTGCCGGAAACGGAAACATGGTACGTATCGGAAAATATTGTTGGAAATGGAAATATTACCAGAATCGGAAATATTGCCGGAAACGGAAATATTGTCAGAATCGGAAATATTACCGGAATCGGAAAATAATTCCGGAAACGGAAATATTAAATATTTGTTCGAAACGGAAATTAATTCCGGAATCGGAAATATTAAATATTGTTCGTATCGGAAATAGATTCCGGAAATGGAAATTTAATCGGAAGCGTATCGTACGAATTAGCATCGGACGAGGCCTGCCGGACGAAGGCCCAGCACGAAGCCAGGCCATCGCCCAGCAAGCACGCACGCCACAGCCCAGCGCGCACAAGGCCGCGCATGCGTGGGCCGCGCTGCGTGGGCTGCTGCTCGCATGCGTGGGCAGCCCTTGTGGCTGCCGTGTGTGTGTGAGTTTGAGCTCATGCGAGATTCCTGAATCTGCAAGAGTCAGTGTATGATTAAATGTCTATTCCTATTGGATAAATTGATTAAGTAGAATTCATGTAGAATTCTAATTCCAATTAATTCGCATCCTACTAGGATTACGATTCCTTTTCCATAACTCTATAAATAAAGGCCTAGGGGTCATAATTTATATACAAGTTTCAAAGTATTCAAAAGTGAGTTTTTTTGAAAAAAAAAAATTCAAACACCCATCTTGCCCCAAAAGTGCCGAATTTTCTGAGTACCTTAAGGGCGATTCTAGTTGGTCAATCTTAAGGCGGATCCGGACGTGCTGTGGACTTTCTACGGAGGGACGACACTTGGAGTCCTAAAAGACTTGTTCTTGTTCGGTTCGGGCGCAGCTAGGGAAGGCACGCAACAAAGAGTATGCATCTAAACTATGCTAAATGATTATGTGTAAATAATATGTTTCCTGGGTTAATGGTTGTTTCCGCATGATTTATGTAAATGTCATATGTATCATAACCTAACAAAACGGACGTTCAGGAGGCTTTTCAAAGTTCTTTAGAAAATCCGAACATGTATTCTTTAAGGACTTTAGAAGTGGCTTTAAAGAATAGACATCTCTTAGAAGACTTTACAAGTGCTTCAAGGAGAAAAGAATATTCAAAGGACTTTCAAGTGGCTATTTATATTCTATTGTTTGATGTTCTATACCGAAGTAGACATAGAGTTCAAGTCACTGAAACTATGCGATTCTTCTATTAGATAGTGAAGAAACATGGAGTTCAGGTCACTGAAGCTATGCGATTCTTCTATTAGATAGTGAAGAAACCTACAACTTGCAGTCAAACTATTAATGAGTTTGTGACCTGTAAGAAAGCTATGACGAAACCCTGATTCCCTAAAATGGTTAGAGGCCATATATAGACTCAAATGTTTTAAATGGTTAGAGGCCATAAAACATACTCAATGTTTTGATGACAAAATTGAAATTTTGTTGATTTGCAAGAATAGTTTCACACCTATTGGTTACAAGTTTGTTTTAAGGATAAAAACCATCAAACATGAAATTGTGTTCACACACAAAGCTAGATTAGTTGCTAAAGGTTACAAGCAAATTCACGGTGTGGATTGTGTTGAAACCTCATGCAAAATCGTAATGCTTAAGTCTATAATTCAAGCAATAATTGCATATTGGTACATATGGCAATTGGATGACAAAACGTATTCCTCAATCAAATGTTGGAAGAAACTATGTACATGACATGTCATAGGATTTGTGGATCAAAATAAAGCTTGAAATGAGTGCTAGCTTATGAAATCTAAGTACAGATTTGAGCAAGCAGTTGGGAATTGGAATTGTATTTTAGTGAAGCTAATAAGTATTTTAGTTTCATAAAATGTACATGATTCTTATAGATATATAAGAAGTTTAGTGGGAGTACGTAAAACTTAATTGATCCTATGTGTATCCCACACATATCTCTCTATTGTGAAATAACATTCAAATGCTAATGACTTAGATATATTTGAAATTATTCATCAATGATGGACCGAGGCGAAACTTAGTACATACTGGGTATTAAGATCTATTGACAAAGATCTTCTAATATTGTTTTGGATTAAGTAATGGCATTTACTAAATCAAACACGAAAGACTCCATTTGAGATATTCGACCCATATGAATAAATCTAATTAAAAGATGTTTTGAACTATGTATAAGCATTTACTAAGTTAAACATCAAAGGATCTGTAGACACCTACTTTTATCCCCATTCCCGAAAGGGAAGGTTCGATGATGAGAACATAAATCTCCACTTGGCAACACATCTCCTATAAAATAACGAATCTCAACCACCCTCTTCATTTCAGCCAAAACTGCTATTTATGGAAACCTGCTAAGAATAGTAACTGCCGTAAGACGTAGTTGTTAAAAGTGGCAAAGTCATAAAAGATAGAAACCTGTCAGAATTAGGTTTTGCACTCCAACACAAATCCTAAAAGAGATAGAATTTGCATTCCTGATATAATTCGAAAATAAGAGTTACGTATTAATTAAATTCCTAACGAACCTAGAGTTCGTAACGGGCCCAGACGCATTCCGTCATAAAGTTAATACGCACTAAAAGACTCGGATAAATCTCAAAAGCTCTGTATTCTAAGAGTCCAAATCTGACAAAGAACTCGGCCCAGATCCCATTTTCAACGTCTGGACCTGGGCGCCGAAATCTTTGGCGCCCAGCCCTGGGCGCTGAAAATGCCTGGGGCCGTTTTATTCCCGGATTCTTTTTGGATTCGTATCTTAAAACCTATCTTTCCACACACCCTTTTTCTATAAATACAGCCTCAAAACCTACGTGAAAAGAACACACAATTGCATAACCTGAGTATTGAATCTAGCCTTAAGCCTAAGCCTCACGCTGCGCAATTGATCCAGCGTTCTGTCGCAATCGACCCAAAAGTCAAACAGAATGCATCCTGCCCCTTTTTCGACCCCCTCACAGTGGCGACTCAGCTACTTTTGGGAAGGCTTCTTTAGTGTTATGTGTTGTTAAAAATAGTAACTGCTAAGAATAGTAACTGCCGTAAGAGGTAGTTGTTAAAAGTGGCAAAGTCATAAAAGATAGAAACCTGTCAGAATTAGGTGTTGCACTCCAACATAAATCCTAAAAGAGATAGAATTTGAATTCCTGATATAATTCGAAAATAAGAGTTACGTATTAATTAAATTCCTAACGAACCTAGATTTCGTAACAGGCCTAGACGCATTCCGTCATAAAGTTAATACGCACTAAAAGACTTGGATAAATCTCAAAAGCTCCGTATTCTAAGAGTCCAAATCTGACAAAGAACTCGGCCCAGATCCCATTTTCAACGTCTGGACCTGGGCGCCGAAATCTTTGGCGCCCAGCCCTGGGCGCTGAAAATGCCTGGGGCCGTTTTATTCCCGGATTCTTTTTGGATTCGTATCTTAAAATCTATCTTTCCACACACCCTTTTTCTATAAATACAGCCTCAAAACCTACGTGAAAAGAACACACAATTGCATAACCTGAGTATTGAATCTAGCCTTAAGCCTAAGCCTCACGCTGCGAAATTGATCCAGCGTTCTGTCGCAATCGACCCAAAAGTCAAACAGAATGCATCCTGCCCCTTGTAGCTTGATGAATTAAGCCCAAATACTGGAACATTGCTTAGAAACCCGAGATTCATTAAATAAAAGGAGAAATAGCAAAGCCAAGTGGTTAGTTTTCTGAGAACCACAACGCACCTCTCAAGGGTGCGTTGTAATGTGTCCCTCATATGATTTAATCGCTTTCATCACTCTTTTATAAAATTGTCAAACTATTAATTTGATTGATCTATCACGCCTAATAAGATAATACCTTGGACAATTGAATTATCATGTAGGTACCTTAAATCAATCTAAATAAGATAATCACGATCGATTTAGTGTTATGTGTTGCATATTGCTAAAATCAATTCAGAATAGTTAAATAGTTTAACTCATGTCCCTTCAAATATTTATGCTGAGCTAGTAAGGATAACCTGCCTCTGGAATATTATCGATGAGCACTCCTCTCGGTACCTACAGTCCCCCGAACTCTCAATCTCTGCCCTGCGGATGTACGTTGAGCGATCCCCACACCACGGATCACAAGGGAACCTACGGCCGTCGTGGTCGAACATAATTGCACTCCCTTTATGTCACGATAACCGGGTTTTGTCAGTTTTTCTCATTGTCGTTAAAAACTGAATGACGACTCTTATATTACTAGTCGATTGGGTGTAAACTCACAGAAAATCCAATTACACTTGATCTGACAACGTCACGCCCACGAGGGACAAGGTCATGCATTAGCCTCGTGCTTTTTTGACCCCCTCACAGGATCTAAGTGAGATTCTTAACCTATATTATATGTCAAAGAATTTAGCTGGATTTAGTATCTACAGAAACTAGATAAGCTAAAGATACATGAATAGAATTCAATTGCGAATTATTCTGCAAAAGAATTTATCATGTATGATATAATATAAGGATCGCCAAAAATGTATCGTAAGGCTTTAGGCATGACGAACATATAACCAATCTCTATTAATCTAAGTGAAGATCAACTAGATTGAGATCAAGAAAAACTTATGGTACTTGAAAAGGTATATAAGAGTAGTTCTTGATTCAAGGAAATAAAGATATGCTAAATATTGATGCTACACGCATAAACACTGGCAAAGGATCAAGCCACATTCCTTTGGAGTTAACCATTGGCAAGGACGAGCTATAGGGCATCGTGTGTTGAAATGGCAACATGGATTGGAGACCATGAGTTGTTGTGTGGGAAATTAAATATTAATTTCTATGTTCTAAGATACAGCTGGAAAGTCTTCCACATATCTGTGAACTGCTTGGATAACTAAATCCAAACAAAGCATCACTAGCAACCTAAACAGTTGAAGTAAAAGTACTTATTGCCTAAGAAGCAATAAAACGGGGTTGTTTATGTTAAAGAGTTCTTCACTGAACTTGGGTAGATCACATGTCTGTTTGACTTAATAGTTCTTCATTGCAAAATGCGTAGAACCACTATTTAAGTAAGAAAGACTGGATCACATAATAAACAAACTCAAAAAATCTTATCATCCTATCTCAAAGAACATTCGATGAAAGGATATTAAGATTGGCAAAGCATGATAACTAAACCTATGCAACAAGTGAGAAGCAACACTCACATTGTAGCACTGGAAATCAAGCATATCTTTAAATTCCATGAGCTCTTTTAAAGATGGGTTTGAGGCCCATGGCTGTAAAACGTTGGGGTTGAACATTTATCATATATGAAATGTATTTTCATATTCCATTTAATCTTGGTTTAGTATTAAATGATGAGTCCCTTCAATTTGACAATATATTCAAGATAGACTGTCAGGACCAGTCCTGTGACTAAGAAATGTCTATCAAGTGAACTTGAATGTCAAAAGTTGAAAATGGTCCCTGGTCGGAGTTTTCTATAAAGATGGACGCATAGAAAACGTTAGACGACTAGAATGCAAGATGACTAGTAGTTCTGTTTCTTGAACTATGTGGACATGGCAATGTCGTAAACATTTGCATAGATACTTACTTTGGGTAGACTAGTATCGGACAGAGCTATGAAACTTTACTGTAAGAGATGAAAATCTGTCATAAGTAAATTTCATTAAAATTATTAGACACTAAATCCTCAATACCTGAGTAATTTGAGATTACTTTTTTGAGAACTTCTTACTTTGACGTTGACCAACCCTCGCACCGTAAAAGGAGGCTATAAAGGCAACGCTTAGGTAATCACCTATCAAACGAAGTCTAATCTCAAGATCGCAAGATTGGGATTGTCCTCCCATAAATCGGGATGAGATGCTTAAAAGTTGTACAAGGCTACTCGGAGAGCTAGAAACTTTAAAATGCATGGCCTTGCTCGGATGAATCATAGGCTATGATTATCTGTTTATTTGATCAGTTGAACTCTGAAACCGAGAAACACCTCTGGACGTAATAAGGATGAAAACTCTTACCTTATGTTCAAGAGCAAGCATCAAGCGACAAAGGAATTAGGAAATGCACACTTGTCCCTAAGGACAAGTGGGAGACTGAAGGAAATGATGCCCTTGGTCCAAGTATCCATATAATGTTAAGTCTAATAAATGCGGTTCAGTATTAGTTAACAAGTTAATAATTCACTGAGATCATGTGAGCAGAATGCCTAGCTAGAGGCCGCTTCAGTTCAAGTAGAATTAATGATATTAAATCCACAGCTTACTCTTGACTGGACCCGTAGGGTCACACAAATAGTACGTAAACGGATCAAGTATTTAATAGCATTAAATACTCCATCTATGGATATTCGGAATCGACGGATCTTGGTTTCAGTGGGAGCTGGGATCGTCAAAATCAAGCAAGTGAATACTCCAGAAACGATGATATTGCCGGAAACGGAAATTTGGATCGTATCGGAAATATAAATTATCCAAGTCGTAGATGTTGCCAGAAACGGAAACATGGTACGTATAGGAAAATATTATTGGAAATGGAAATATTGCCGGAATTGGAAATATTGCCGGAAACAGAAATATTGTCAGAATCGGAAATATTATCGAAATCGGAAAATAATTCCGGAAACGGAAATATTAAATATTTGTTCGAAACAGAAATTAATTCCAGAATCGGAAATATTAAATATTGTTCGTATCGGAAATGAATTCCGGAATCGAGAATTTGATCGGAAGCGTATCGTACGAATTAGCATCGGACGAGGCCTGCCAGACGAAGGCCCAGCACGAAGCCGGGCCATCGTCTAGCAAGCCAAAGCGCAAACACACGCCAAAGCCAAGACCAGGCCCAGCGCAAAGGCCAGGCCCATCGAAGGCCTTGGGCGCGCGCGGATCAAAGGCAGCGGCGAGCTGGGCCGTGCGCTGTGCGTGGGCCGTAAGCCCTGCGTGCGGTGCATTGTGCCACTTGTGTGTGTTACTCGGAATCCTAAGGCTACCGGGATTCGTAATGTGATTAAATCTAATCCTAATAGATAAAGTTTATTTAAATTAGAGTCCTAGTAGGATTATAATTAAATAGAGTTGTATTCTAATAGGATTATAATTCCTTTCCATAAACTCTATAAATAATTGCCTAGGGTCACATATTTACATCGAGAATTGAAGTATTCAAAGGTAAGATTTTGGAACAAAATCAGCTAAACACTTGTAGCCTATTAGCCGAAAATTCTTAGAACCTTAAGGGAGATTCTAGTTGGTTAAGCTTAAGGCGGATCCGGACGTGCTGTGGACTATCTACGGAGGGACGACACTTGGAGTCCTAAAAGACTTGTTCTTGTTCGGTTCGGGCGCAGCTAGGGAGGGCACGCTACAAAGTGTATGCATCTGAATTATGCTAAATGATTATGTGTAAATAATATGTTTCCTGGCATTAAGGTTTTCCGCATGATTTATGTTTTGTCATATGTATCATAATCTAACATCACGAGCCTCTTATTATTTACATAATCTAAATTGCATGACATGGTTAAATTTTACAAATTTGCAAAGAATTAAAAGGGGTGATTAATTTTCGTAATTGTTAATTATTTGCAAATTGCGTTTATTTAATTATATGTACGCAGTTTTTCGGCAGTTTATTCGTTACTCATCCAAATCGAGTGATTTTTCTGCCGAACCCAGAATTCCCGAATTCGAAGCCTAACTATGACTTTTCGGAGGTTTTGGTTTTTCGAATGCAAAAGTTTGTAAATTAAAGATGTTAAATTGAATATTTGCGATTCTTGTTGATAAATCTTGAATTTTTGATTGACCTACTATGTATGTTTAACAATTATGAATGCCTAGATTTGTTAATTATAAAACCTAATTTGTAATTATGATTAATTTGTTGAAATTCGAATAATTTAGAATTGATTTGTTTTTCATAATTAATTAATAATTTAATTAGGTATCCATGATTAAAAACCACCATAAAAATTGTTAATTTATGATAAATTTAATTTTTATGACCTAGATTTGAATCCATGTTAATCGGAAATTAATTGATTAATAAATTTTTGATTTTTCGCTTTAAAATTATGAAATTCATATGATTTATTAATTTGTCATAGATTTTAAATTAAAAATTTTAAATTTTATAAAATTCGCTCATAAACGTTGCACGCACAAAGCAAAGGACCCTACGTGTTACCCTTAAAGGGTGTTGTATAGGGCGGGCACGCGACGACGAGCAAGGTAGCTCGTCGCCCGTGCAGTACGAATGCAGCGATCAACCAAGGCATGACGCGCGCACGAGGCAAGGGAGCCTGGGCGTGTGTGCTGTGTGCTATGGGCGAAAGGCGATGGGCGTGGAACATGACTAGGCGCGCGCGCGAGGGCGAGTGCTGGGTCGCCCAGCGATTGCTGCTCTACGCACCAACGAGCGCTGCCTCGCCAGGAGGGCTTGCTTGTGCCAAGCGAGTGAGCACTCCTTCGGTAGCTGCTGCGATGCATGCGGGCGAGTAGGCTGCGCGCAAGCGTGGCTTGGCTTGCTGCGTTTGCGCGTGGCTGCTCCTGCGATATGCCATGGGCATGCGATCGGTCGTGCACACGATGGGGCTTGGGCGCAAGCCCAAGTGCTTGTCGCGTTATGATTGAGTCGTTTTGAATTTTAATTTGAAATTTTCAGTTCGAAATAATTTTAATTATTTTTAAAATTAATAATTTAAATTGTTTTCTTGGATTTTAATTTTGAATATTATAATTTTTATAAATTTTAATTTATACTAATTATTTTACTAAAATTAAACCTTGAATTAATTTAAATTCATTTAATTCAACTGAAAAATAAATTAAATAAATGGATTCGATTATAATTTTATATGAGCTTTAAATTTTAATTAAACTTGTATGTTTTCGGTTAGACTAGAAATACATTTTTATGTTTAAAATTAGTAAAGCATATAAAGTTATTGGTTTAAGTGGGAGAAATTTTAGTCATAAACTCTTGATTAGGTCTACAAATCCTTTAAGGTTAAACAACTTGATTAGAATTAATAAGGACTGAATAATTGGTAGATTATTGGTGCCCTTGATTAATTACTGCAAATATTTATGTGATGCATAACGTGTTTTACTAACCAGCAATGTGGGCCATTCATGATAATGAATGGGTGAATGGTATATATTGTATATGTACTGTTTTGTAGGTTATGAAGTGACTAGTATGACCCAAATAGGATAGAAAATATGGTCTGCGTACCATTAATTTGAATGTAATTGGTCTAATGCACCAAAGTTTGTTTTTCAATTCAAATATGGTCTGCGTATCATCAAATAGTTGTAATTAGTTTAATTATAGCTGATCCTGTTTGAAGAAAATGGCGCCTCCCACGGAGAAATTCAAGACGAAGTTTCCAACCATTTTCAAGACGGACTTTGAAGTTGAAGCTTCAAGATGAAGTCGGGCCATACTAGATCACATTTATCTTATGCATGCTTTAAGTTATTTATTGCTTTTAAATATGTCTTAAATATGCATGAGATTGTGGCTTGATTATGTTGCATGATTAAGGATTTTAGTTCACTTAAAATCTAACCAACATAGTAAGAGCCTTAAGTTCCAAACTTTAAAAATTAAGTTAAAAGGTGCCATGCCAAAATAACACTTACTTGGATAACCTTTACATCAATCTAGTAATAGTTTTACGCTCAGCGAGGTGTTACTTATTGATCCTAAATGGGTAAGGTACACAAATAATTGTGAGTACATGTTAGTTTTGGTGAAACTCAACGATATAAGTAAGGAGTCCTTTTATGTCGTGGCAAATTCGATAGGTTTAAGTAATAAGTTCTTAGATGTACCTATCAACCAAGAGTAGTTTCTAGACTATTAGCAAAAGGCTTTTCCTTACCTAAAAGATTTTAGAATTGAGTCTAAATACATAATGTGCTTAATTCTTCAATGGTTTTAGGGTCTTGGAATCATTTTATTCACACCTGCCGGAACAAAAATTCGAATAAAATGCTAATGACTTGTTTAAATTGCATGAATGCTTTAGTTTTCAAGTTATTACTCATGATAAATGTTTAGACTTTGCATGATTCAATGTATGTTTTAATTATTGTTTATAATTAAATATCTTGCGCTGCAATAAATCCTTTTAGAAAGGTAATAGTAAATTTCCTCTATTGGTAGTGAATCCAAAAACGATTCACGGAAATGAGAGAATGAGCGATTTAAAATGTACGTTTCTTTTAGCGAATTTTATGGTTGTTTTCGAGTATCAAAGTCGAATGGCAAACCGATTGGTGCTTGTGAATTCAAAATACAATGTAGTTTTGAGATCATAAAGAATTGAGTTTAAACGCTTTGCCTTACCAATGGTTAACAACCTAATATCTTTGTCCATTTAATTCTCGAATGAGTCTAGTCCCTAGACATTCGAATAGATCGATGCTTAGAGAACTTTAGAAGCTTCTGGTAAGATCATCTAGTTGAAACAGAATATTCAACATAAATTAAAGGGTAAGAACCTTGTTGGAGTGACATTGGACATGTCTAACAAAGTATAAAAGTCAACACTAGAGAATTCAATTCTTAAGTCTATAAGAAAGGGTACAAGAAAAAGGAAAAACAAAGAACAAGAGAAAGGAATTTACTATTCCGTTTCTACCTAAAAGTTTATGTTTAAAGAGAAGTAACCTAGCAATCAAACTTCCTTGGTATCATATACCGCTTGAGGTTCTTACTTCGGTAATAACTCAAACAATGGAAGCTAGGATACACTAATGACCTACAAGTGGGAAATGAAGCATGGCAATGCTACATTAGTTGTAGGGTCATCTAGTTTGTTTTAAGTCCTTTCAAAGGCTGGAACTTAATGGCTATTTTGTTCCATAATCAGCATACCTAAATTTCTGTTTTCAAACACAGAAAGACTCACATTCAAAAGAACAAAAAACAATGTTTGTTTGTTTATTTGAATGAAATGGCCATTTTCGGGTTGAGTCAATATGCTTGATTAAAACAAACAAATCTTTAACAATAAGAACTTTACTAGGTTCAAATCAATCTCTTGATTTGAGTTCCACAAACCTTTAGCATTGTTTCTTAGACCATGTCAACAAGTTAACATTCAAAAGCTCTATCTTTATGGACTTTTGAAAGTTGATTGATTTCTAGATCAATTCAAGACAAGCTATTCTTACTTGTTGAAAATAACAAAAGATATGGACTATTGTTAGAACACTTAGACAATAGAGTTCAAAGCTAAAGAAATACTTTATGACTTTATTGTATCACCTGGATTTGAGTGAATATTGGTTTATTTACTCAATGTGATATAAGTTTGAATCTGTTTTGCTAGTTCAAAGATTCAGAAGTATAAAATCCACTTGGCAAGAAATCATAAAGATCTAGGTTAGATCATGATGATGATAACTTTAAGACCAAAATGATCATCAAATGATTGTGTGTTGTAATTTCACGATCTAGCTCCATAAGATATGGCATATCTAAGTTGGAATGATCAAAGTCAATTCGTACTTGATTCGATCAATGATAAATCACAAAGACTTTTCCTATAATTTCTAAAACAAAATGCTCAACTACCACCAAACTAAACCAAATTCGTCAAAGCTATTGAAAAATAATTTCAGAATACTTTTTCAATTATATCTAAAGAGTTTCTAAACTCAGTGGGAGCTTAGTGTTTGTCATTCGCAAACTATGGCGCAAGTATACATATATGTTTCATTGTGATTTATTCAAATGAGACACACGGGTGTTGTCTCTACCATGAATTTTTGAGAACATAATGTTTGTTTGCTCGAAATAATGTCCTTTTGGAGATTCGTTTCCAAAATGACAAGTGGAAGAAAATAGACCTCGAAAGTATTCGAGGCGAACAACAAACATAAACGGACATTCCGGAGGCTTTTCGAAGTTCTTTAGAAAATCCGAACTTATTCTTTAAAGACTTTAGAAGTGGCTTTAAAGAAAAGACATCTCTTAGAATGCTTTACAAGTGCTTCAAGGAGAACATAATATTCAAAGGACTTTCAAGTGGCTATTGATATTCTATTGTTTGATGTTCTATACCCAAGTAGGCATAGAGTTCAAGTCACTGAAACTATGAGATTCTTCTATTAGATAGTGAAGAAACATGGAGTTCAGGTCACTAAAGCTAAGAGATTCTTCTATTAGATAGTGAAGAAACCTACAACTTGCAGTCAAACTATTATCATGTAGATTAGTGAGTATGTGACCTGTAAGAAAGCTATGATGAAACCCAGATTCCCTAAAATGGTTAGAGGCCATATATAGACTCAAATGTTTTAAATGGTTAGAGGCCATAAAACATACTCAATGTTTTGATGACAAAATTGAAATTTTGTTGATTTGCAAGAATAGTTTCACACCTATTGGTTGCAAGTTTGTTTTAAGGAAAAAAACCATCAAACATGAAATTGTGTTCACACACAAAGCTAGATTAGTTGCTAAAGATTACAAGCAAATTCATGGCGTGGATTGTGTTGAAACCTCATGCATAATCGTAATGTTCAAGTCTATAATTCAAGCAATGATTGCATATTGGTACATAAGGCAACAGGATGACAAAACGTATTCCTCAATCAAATGCTGGAAGAAACTATGTACATGGCATGTCATAGGATTTTTGTGGATCCAAATAAATTCTTGAAAAGGAAAGCTAGCTTATGAAATATGAGCATGGATTTAAGCAAGCAATTGGGAATTGGAACTGTATTTTAGTGAAGCTAATAAGCATTTTAGTTTCATAAAATGTACATGATTCTTATAGATGTATAGGAAGTTTAGTGGGAGTACATAAAACTTAATTGGTCCTATGTGTATCACACACATATCTCACTATTGTGAAATGACATTCAAATGCTAATGACTTAGATTTGAAACTATTCATCAATGACGGACCAAGGCGAAACTTAGTGCATACTGGGTATTAAGATCTATTTACAAAGATCTTATGATATTGTTTTAGATTAAGTAATGGCATTTACTAAATCAAACACGAAAGACTCCATTGGAGATATTCGACCCATGTGAATAAATCTAAGTAAAGAATGTTTGAACTATGTATAAGCATTTAATAAGTTAAACATCAAAGTATCTAGATGAGATTCTTAACCTATATTATATGTCAAAGAATTTAGCTGGAATTAGTATCTACTGAAACTAGATGAGATAAAGTTACATGAATAGAATTCAATTGGGAATTATTCTGCAAAAGAATTTATCATGTATAATATAATATGAGGATCGCCAAAAACGTATCGTATGACTTTAGGCATGACGAACATATACCAATCTCTATTGATCTAAGTAAAGATCAACTAGATTGAGATCAAGAAAAACTTATGGTACTTGAAAAGGTACATAGGATTAATTCTTGATTCAAGAAAATAAAGATATTCTAAATATTGATGCTACACGCATAAACACTGGCAAGGATCATGAAAGATTCCTTTGGAGTTAACCATTGACAAGGACAAGCTAAAGAGCATCGTGTTTTGAAATGGCAACATGGATTGGAGACCATGAGTTGTTGCGTGGGAAATTAAATATTAATTTCTATGTTCTAAGATACAGTTGGAAAGTCTTCCACATATCTGTGAACTGCTTGGATAAGTAAATCCAAACGAAGCATCACTAGCAACCTAAACACTTGAAGTAAAAGTACTTATTTCCTAAGAAGCAATAAAACAGAGTTGTTTATATTAATGAGTTCTTCATTGAACTTGGGAAGATCACATGTCTGTTGACTTAATGGTTCTTCATTGCAAAATGCGTAGAACCACTAAATTAGCAAGAAAGACTAGATCACAAAATAAACATACTCAAAAGATCTTATCATCATATCTCGAAGAACATTCGATGAAAAGGATATTAAGATTGGCAAAGCATGATAACTAAACCTATGCAACAATTGAGAAGCAACACTCACATTGTAGCACTGGAAATCAAGCATAGCTTTGAATTCCATGAACTGTTTTAAAGATAGGTTTGAGGCCCATAGTTGTAAAACATAAGGGTTAAAAATTTATCATATATGAAATGTATTTTCATACTCCATTTAATCTTGGTTTAGTATTAAATGATGAGTCCCTTCAATTTGACGAAATATTCAAGATAGACTGTCAGGACCAGTCCTGTGACTAAGAAATGTCTATCAAGTGAACTTGAATGTCAAAAGTTGAAAATGGTCCCTGGTTGGAGTTTTCTATAAAGATGGACGCATAGAAAACATTAGACGACTAGAATGCAAGATGACTAGTAGTTCTGTTTCTTGAACTATGTGGACATGACAATGTCGTAATCATTTGCATAGATACTTACTTAGGGAAGACTAGTATCGGACAGACCTATGAAACTTGACTGTAAGAGATGAAAATCTGTCATAAGTAAATTTCATTAAAATTATTAGACACTAAATCCTCAATACCTGAGTGATTTGAGATTACTTGCTTGAGAACTGCTTACTTTGATCTTGACCAACCGTCGCACCGTAAAAGGAGGCTATAAAGGCAACGCTCAGGTAATTACCTATCAAACAAAGTCTAATCTCAAGATCGCAAGATCGGGGTTTTCCTCCCATAAATTGGGATGAGATGCTAAAAGTTTTACAAGGCCACTCGGAGAGCTAGAAACTGTAAAATGCATGGTCGTGCTCGGATGAATCATAGGCTATGATTATCTGTTTATTTGATCAGTTGAACTCTGAAACCGAGAAACACCTCTGGACGTAATAAGGATGAGAACTCTTACCTTATGTTCAAGAGCAAGCATCAAGCGACAAAGGAATTAGGAAATGCACACTTGTCCCGAAAGACAAGTGGGAGACTGAAGGAAATAATGCCCTTGGTCCAAGTATGCATTTAATGATAAGTATAATAAATGCGGTTCAGTATTAATTAAACAAGTTAATAATTCAGTGAGATCAAGTGAGCTGAATGCCTAGCTAGAGGCCGCTTCCGTTCAAGTGGAATTAATGATATTAATCCACAACTTACTCTTGACTGAACCCATAGGGTCACACAAATAGTACATAAACAGATCAAGTATTTAATGGCATTAAATACTCCATCTATGGATATTCGGAATCGACGGATCTTGGTTTCAGTGGGAGCTGAGATCGTCAAAGGCAAGTAAATGAATACTCCGGAAACGATGATATTGCCGGAAACAGAAATATGGATCGTATCGGGAATATAAATATTATCCAAGTCGTAGATGTTGCCGGAAACGGAAACATGGTACGTATCGGAAAATATTATTGGAAATGGAAATATAGCCGGAATCGGAAATATTGCCGGAAACGGAAATATTGTCAGAATCGGAAATATTATCGGAATCGGAAAATAACTCTGGAAACGGAAATGTTAATTATTTATTCGAAACGGAAATTAATTCCGGAATCGGAAATGTTAAATATTGTTCGTATCGGAAATGAATTTCGGAATCGGGAAATTAATCGGAAGCGCATCGTACGAATTAGCATCGGAAGAGACTTGCTAGACGAAGACCCAACACGAAGCCAGGCCCGCGTCCAGCAAGCCAAGTGCCCAACACAACGCAGCCAAGGCCACGCCAGGCCCAGCAAGGCCAAGGCGCGTGCGCGCGGGCTGACGCTCGTGGGCTACGGGTAGCGCCTGCTCGTGTGGGCCGCAAGGCCTGCGCGGGTTGTGCGGTACGCTCGTGGTCGTGCAACGTTTGTGTTCGATACGAATCCTAAAGCTGATGGAATTCGTTCATTGATTAAATCCTAATCCTAATAAAGATAGAATTAGTTTAAAAGAGTTTTAATGAAATTCTAATTAAACTAATTAGTATCCTAATAGGATTCTAAATCCCTTTCCATAGCCTCTATAAATATGTGGCGTAGGGTCACAATTTAGGCACGAGAATTCAAGTATTCAAAGGTAAGATTTTGAAGCAAAAATCAGCCAAACACTTGCATCCTATTTAGCCAAAATTCTTAGAACCTTAAGGGCGATTCTAGTTGGTCAAGCTTAAGGCGGATCCGGACGTGCTGTGGACTATCTACGTAGGGACGACACTTGGAGTCCTAAAGACTTGTTCTTGTTCGGTTCGGGCGCAGCTAGGGAGGGCACGCTACATAGTGTATGCATCTGAATTATGCTAAATGATTATGTGTAAATAATATGTTTCCTGGCATTAAGGTTTTCCGCATGATTTATGTTTTGTCATATGTATCATAATCTAACATCACGAGCCTCTTATTATTTACATAATCTAAATTGCATGACATGGTTAAATTTTACAAATTTGCAAAGAATTAAAAGGGGTGATTAATTTTCGTAATTGTTAATTATTTGCAAATTGCGTTTATTTAATTATATGTACGCAGTTTTTCGGCAGTTTATTCGTTACTCATCCAAATCGAGTGATTTTTCTGCCGAACCCAGAATTCCCGAATTCGAAGCCTAACTATGACTTTTCGGAGGTTTTGGTTTTTCGAATGCAAAAGTTTGTAAATTAAAGATGTTAAATTGAATATTTGCGATTCTTGTTGATAAATCTTGAATTTTTGATTGACCTAATATGTATGTTTAACAATTATGAATGCCTAGATTTGTTAATTATAAAACCTAATTTGTAATTATGATTAATTTGTTGAAATTCGAATAATTTAGAATTGATTTGTTTTTCATAATTAATTAATAATTTAATTAGGTATCCATGATTAAAAACCACCATAAAAATTGTTAATTTATGATAAATTTATGATAAAAACCAACAGTGGTATCACGAGCCTCTTATTATTTACATAATCTAAATTGCATGACATGGTTAAATTTTACAAATTTGCTGGAGCCATGCATGCCTAGTGTTGAAGAACACTTTTCTTGAGTTTTGAAAGGTATTTGGGGTTGAAGCCCCCACTTTTGAGTGCTGTTGGATATGGCAAAGGGGTGGATTTGTCCCTCTTTGTCACCTACTTTTCTGGGCTTGATGTTCCCAAAGTATTCCGCCTGAGAGCATTGAGTTTTTGTATATTCGATCGCTTTCTCTTTTAGAAACAGGGGTTCGGCAATGGTGATGCCTCCCTAATAGAAATTGTAGAGCAGTTTGCTAATGGTCGGGACCCAATGCCGCTTGTGATTGGCAAAACGTTGACGGGCCTTGATATGCTAAAGTCGGACCCCTCTTCCTTGCCATCGGGAAGTCCGGTGTTACTCCAAGTAAGGATCTGGAGCTCTCTTGTATGTTGAATTTTGTACTTGTATTTGAATTTTGAATGGTTAATTTTGAAATGTGCTTCTTGTATACTCCCCAAGGTTTGGCTTATGGAGAGGCTCATGTTGGTGAACCACCGGAGAACATGGAGAGCTATAATAGAAAGGGTTTTACTGTTCGACCCACGTTGTATGGCCGACTTTCATTGGATGAGTGGCGGTGTGCACTCTCTGGGATTGAATCTTGTATAAAGTGGGTAGTTCCTTGGTGGGGAATTTCTGCTATGAGACATGCCCCTGGTTCTACTGCTTTGAGGGTGCAGAGCCTCACATTCTTCCTTGGCGGTATTGGGTTGCCCAACCATTCTTGAGTATCCAGTTCCCACCTGAGTCAGTTACTCTGTCTGCGGGGTATGTTGTATGGATGAGAGGCCTAAGCCAGAGGGACATTTCTTTCTCCGGACCAGCTAGAGTCCGAGGTTCTAGAGCTAGACGTCCTGCATCAACTGACTATGAGGAAGGTGACGGGAGTGTGGCCCATCCGGTGCTTGACCGTTCGGAATCCAAAGGAGGTTCGTCGTCCTCCCGTCTTGGAAGGATTGCAAGTTCCTTCTCTCGCCGCTTGGGCAAAGGGAAGATTGATGATTGATTGTGGGAGGAGTCAGGGGATAGTACTCAAGGTGCCAAGACTCGAGAGCATAGTCGCCGGACCCTAGATCTTTGTAGGCTAAATGTGTTTGGAATGAATTGTGTTTGGAATGTGTTTGTAATGTGTTTGGAAAATGTGTTTAGAAGATGTGTTTAGGAAGTGAAAAGAATTTTGAACTTTGCTTCACTTGATCCTGACTTTGTATTTGAATTAGCTTTGAAGGCCTTAGGGCCAAATAAAGGGTTATTGTGTTAAATTCCGCTTGAACATGCTTTTCTTTGAATTGGCACATTTGGAATAAAGAAAACAACAATTTTGAGTTTTGAATTTTGATTTGATTTGATTTTTAGGATGCCCTTAATTGAGGAAATTTTGAATTTTTTTGTATTAAAGTGGCCGGGCCTCGAAATGAGGTTGCCTACGTGTCCCGTTAGGGAATCAGGCCGGACGTAGTTTTGACTACCTTACAGGACTTGAATTTGGATTATTGAATTTGAACATGGAACTTAGACATAAAACTTCTTGAGTTGATCGTGGTTGGTCAGAGATCTGAATTCTGTTCCGTCGATGTCTGTTAGTTCGACTGCTCCCCCGGAGAGGATTTTCTTGACAATGTACGGGCCTGCCCAGTTGGGTTTGAATTTTCCCCTTGGGTCCATGGTGCTTTTGCGAAGGGCTTTCAGGACAAGCTCGCCTTCCTTGATGTTTCGGGTTCTGACCCTTTTGTTGAAATGTCTGGCCACTCGGCGCTGATAGTCTTGTACATGGTGAGCGGCTTGAAGTCGTCGCTCATCGAGCATGACTAGTTCGTCATATCTGGCTTGTACCCATGCAGCTTTTGGGATTTTGTTTTCGAGGACTATCCTTAGAGAAGGTATCTCTAGCTCGATAGGTTGTATTGCTTCCATTCCATAGACCAATGAGAACGGAGTTGCACCAGTTGAAGTGCGAATTAAAGTTCGATATCCCCACAATGCGAAATGCAGCTTTTGGGGCCAGTCCTTGTAATTGGTAGTCATTTTCATGATGATGGTCTTGACATTCTTGTTGGCTGCTTCCACAGCCCCATTGGTTTGTGGGCGATAAGGTGAAGAGCGATCAGGTTGAATCTTGTACTCGGTGAGTAGATCTTCACACTCTCCTTGAAAATGGGTTCCCTGGTCACAGATGAACTCGTGAGGAACGCCGTATCTGCATATGATATTTTCTTGTATGAACTGGACCACTTACTTGGAACCCAATAATTTGAATGACCTGGTCTCGACCCATTTGGTGAAATAGTCGATGGCGACCAGTATGAACTAATGACCCCCGGTGCCTGTTGGAGTGACTTTGCCGATGACGTCGATACCCCAGGCTGAGAACGGCCACGGTGATGATTGAGAGTATAGTAGTGATGGAGGAATGTGCTTCAGATTCGCACACTTTTGACATGTAGGACATTTCTTGACAAAGAAGTAGCAGTCCCGTTCGAGGGTAGTCCAATAGTATCGTGCCCTAATGATCTTGAGGGCCAGCATTTTCCCATTCATGTGGGTGCCACAGACTCCAGCATGTATGTTGTCCATGACTCTTTGAGCATCGTGCTTGTCAACACATCGGAGGTTAGGACCGCCAAGGCACCTTTTGTATAGAACGCTGCCTTCTGTGATGAAATTGGCTGATTGTAATCGTAGAGCCCTTCGATTTTTGCTTGAAAAGTGCGGGGGGTACTCTGAATTTTGTATATACCTTTGAATGTCTGTAAGCCAAGGCTTATCTTCGTCTTGCTCGACGTTGTCAATAGCATGGACATATGCTGCTTCTTGACGGGTTTCAATTGTAAGTGGCATTTCAGTCATGCTGCTTGGAATGGTTATCATTGAAGCAAGTTTTGCCAGTGCATCGGCGAATTGATTCTCCTCTCTCGGGAGGTATATATAGTGAAGCTCTTCTATTTTTTCAGACAGCTGTTCGAGATAGGACTGGTATGGAGCTAAGCTCTTGCTCCTTACTTTCCATTTGCCGGAAATTTGATTGATGATTAGGGAGGAATCCTAGTACACTCGAAGTTTCTGGGCGCCCAGTGCTAAGGCGGCTTCCAGGCCCATGATGCATGCTTCATATTCTGCCGCATTGTTTGTGACGTTGAATTGTAGTTTTGCTGATATCAGAATGTGTGTGCCGTCTGGAGCTACTAGGATTACTCCAACACCACATCCGTTCTGGTTGGAAGCACCGTCAAAATTCATTGACCAACTGTCATCACTGGTCATTAGGATTTTCTCGTCGGGTAAGTCGTAATCTTCCTCTTCTGCAATCGACAGGACAGTCGGCTAGGAAATCTGAGACTGCTGAACCCTTGATAGACTTCTGTGGAATGTATTTGAGGTCGAATTCTGCTAGCATGACCAACCATCTGGACAACCGCCCGTTGAGCGCTGGTTTTCCGAATAGATACTTGAGAGGATCCGCTTTGCTGATCACATGTATTGTATGGGAAAGCATGTAGTGTCGTCGTTTCTTTGTGGCCCAAACCAAGGCGATGCTGAGTTTCTCGAGCTGAGTGTATTTGGTCTTGTACTCGATCAACATTTTGCTTATGTAGTATACGTCGTTCTCCTTGCCTTCAATTTCCTGGGCAAGCATAGCCCCTAGTGCTAAATCGGTTGTTGTGAGGTAGAGCCTGAGGGGGATCCCTGGCATGGCTGCCTTTAGTACTGGTGGGTTGGAAAGGTAGCTCTTGATTGTTTCGAATGCATGCTGACAGTCTTCATCCCACACCTTGGGCTCGCTTTTTCGGAGCTTTCGAAATACTGGTTCACAGATCATTGTGAGTCTTGAAATGAACATGCTGATATATTGTAGTCTGCCGAGAAAACCCCGAATTTCCTTTTCATTCGTTGGTGGTTGCATCTCGAGAATTGCTTTGATTTTTGAAGGATCAGCCTATATGCCTCGAGAGCTGATAACATATCCGAGTAACTTGCCTGACATTACCCCGAATGCACACTTTTGAGGATTGAGCCTCATGTTGAATTGTCTGAGCCTGTTGAAAATCTTTCAAAGTACCGATGTATGCTTGTGTCGTTCTTTGGATTTGACAATCATGCCGTCGACATATACCTCGATTTCCCTGTGAATCATATCGCTCATGATGGCTGTGGCTGTTCTTTGATAAGTTGCTTCTGCGTTCTTTAGTCCGAACGGCATAACTGTGTAGCAATATGTACCCCAATGAGTGATGAAGGCTTTCTTCTCCATGTCTTCCTCTGCCATGGGAATCTGATTGTAGCCTGCATACCCGTCCATAAAAGAGAGTAAGCCGTGATTTGCGGTGTTGTCGACCAAGATGTCGATGTGAGGCAATGGAAAACCATCTTTAGGGTTGGCCCTGTTAAGATCCCTGTAGTCCATACACATTCGTACTTTTCCATCTTTCTTTGGAACTGGGACGACATTTGCGATCCATTCTGCATATTTTGCTTCTCGAATAAACCCGGCCTCTAACTGCTTGGAGACCTCTTCTTGAATTTTGAGAGAAACATCTGGTTTCATGCGACGGAGTTTCTGCTTGATGGGTTTTGAACCTGGAATAAGAGGAATTGTATGCTGAACGATGCTTGGATCAACCCCTGGCATATCATGATAGGACCATGCGAAGACGTCTACATACTCTGAAAGTAGGTTGATAAGATTGTCCCGCTCTGCTTGAGAAAGAGTTAAACCAATCTGAACTAGTTTTGAGTCACTGTTGTTAGAAAGGTTTATTTTTTCTGTTTCCTCAATTATGGGCGTCTGTTTTCGTGATTTTCGATAGCTTTTAGAAATTCAAAGCCAGTTTCTTGTGAAGCAAAGCTGTTTGGATTAGGATTGTGTTTTGAATTAGGACTCGAAGAGTAAGTAGAAATTGAAGTGTTTTTGAAATCAGCAATCATTCCATCGACTGTTTCGACTTGAAGCTCGGCCTTTAGAGGCTCTTGATTGATGCAAGACTCTAGTTCTAGACTCTT
The DNA here is from genome assembly GCF_020520425.1 of Spinacia oleracea. Taxonomy (NCBI): domain Eukaryota; kingdom Viridiplantae; phylum Streptophyta; class Magnoliopsida; order Caryophyllales; family Amaranthaceae; genus Spinacia; species Spinacia oleracea. The sequence goes on along the minus strand of NC_079492.1, from coordinate 23,694,489 downwards.
AGACTCGTTGCTAGACTCAGATCCAGACTCGTCCTCCGACTTGGACTCGCTCATCATAGAACCTTCGCCCACAGTAATCTTGAACATTTTGCCATTTGAATTGATTCTTGAGAGGGACTGGGAGTTTGATTTGTAGGAGATGAACTGGCTGCTCGTTCGATGCCGGCTATGAGGGAGCTAGGGCTGATGGATTTCTTTTCAACCTCTCTCCTCTTCGACGAACCCACAGGATCTTTGGACTCCTAGTTAGGACATACCATCGATTTTAGAACATGGACTTCTAGACACATGATATGATATGCATGCAATGAATGAGACCTAGACTTGACCCTAAGTGCCACTCCGAAGATTCGGGATTTTGGATTTTGTACTTGTATTCGGGATTTGCAACCCGTTGGAAATGTTTGAGAGGAGCGTTCATTCTTTTGTGAAAGTTGACTATTTGTACTAGCACTTGGAATATCGAAAAAAGAATATTTCGACCTATTGGAAAGTGGACTTATTTGAAGGGAATTTCAACCCGCTCAAGAATTTGGAAATTGGACTTTACTAGGAAATTGAATTTTGTATTATTTCAAGGGAATTTCAACCTGTCAATATTTTAGGGGAATTTTTGTAGGGGAATACAGTTAAACATAATATCATGTGCGGAACAATCCCCAAAGCCAGGAAACATGTATAAAGCACAGATTAAGCAAACTTACATTCGAAGCGTGTTTTCCACAATAATCTGTCAACGAACACGAACAAAGAACTCCACTTGTCGTTCCTCTACTTGGTTCACCGACACGACCAAATCCGTCTTGATAATCGTAGCTTAGACAATTGATCAAGATACTTTGCTTTTGGGAAGAACTCACTTTCGAGGAACAGAGAGAATTAGGGTTCTCTGTGTCTCTAGGGTTTAAGTAGTATGAATTGTATGTGTTGGAAATTAGGTTGTAAGGTTATATTCATAACCTTACAACCGACCAAGCTAAGAAGCAAGGCCGGCTAGCAAGCCAAGCAACACGGACCGCACGCCCGCGCCCAGCGACACACTGCAGGCCGAAGCCCACAGCGGACGCGCCGAGCAGCTGGGCCGTGGGCCTTGCTCGCTCATCACTGATGTGCGCTATTGTGTGCTGTTGCGTGCTCGCGCCCAATGGGCAGGCCTTGCTCGCCCCTTGCTCGCGAGCTTGCTGGGTCGTTGGGCCAACTCCAATGCCCTTCGTATTCGCGATTTAATATATTTCCGATATATTATTTATCGTTTCGTATACGACGAATCACCGTCGTACGATACGATTTATTCGTGTCGCCCAGCTTACGAATATTCGCGATACGATATACGATTCCGACAAAGGTCGTATCGTATAATACGTTTCCAACTAATTCCCGAAAAGGTATTAAATGAATTTCCGATTCATTTAATCCGGTGATCTGTTACGTGTCATTGGTGTGACCTTGTAGGTTTAGTCAAGAGTAAGTTGTGAGTTCAATATCCATTAGAACTCACTGATCGGAAGCATTGCTCCAGCTAGCTGTTCCGATCACTTGATCTCACTGAATTAATTGATCGCAATTAATCTGAACCTTGGTATTAGACTTAATGCACCTTGGGTGAAGGACATATTTCCTTCAATTTCAACCCATTGGACTTGAAGTATTTGAAGGGAATTTCAACCCGATTGAAAGGGAATTGATTGTGTATTATTTCAAGGGAATTTCAACCCGTCAATATATTTGGGGAGTTTCAACCCATTGGATCTGGAATATTTGAAGGGAATTTCAACCCGCTCGAGAATTGGAATTTGTATTATTTTAGGGGAGTTTCAACCCGTCGGAAGATTGGACTTGTATTATTTTAGGGGAATTTCAACCCTTAGATAGAATTTGAACTTGTATTATTTTAGGGGATTTTCAACCCGTTGAATGGAATCTCGAACTTGTATTATTTCTGGGGAGTTTCAACCCGTAGATAGAATATGGAATTTGAATTTGTATTATTTCTGGGGAGTTTCAACCCGAATATAGAATATGGAATTTGAATTTGTATTATTTGTGGGGAGTTTCAACCCGTAGATAGAATATGGAATTTGAATTTGTATTATTTCTGGGGAGTTTCAATCCGTAGGTAGAATATGGAATTTGAATTTGTATTATTTCTGGGGAGTTTCAACCCGTTGGAAATGTTTTGAATTTTGGATTGGGGAGCAATGGAAAGCAAGATTTCTTCGTAGCTTGAAGATGAATTTGGAATTTGAACTTTGAAATGGAAAGGACACACTTTTGTATGAGGCTTTGTGTTTGAAAAATTCGGCATTATGCCGCCGTGGATTTGAAACATTGAATTTAGGAATTTGAAAGTCCGGCATTATGCCGCCGTGGACTTGGAATCTTGAAGTATAGGATTTTGAGGTTTGAAATATGGAATAGAAAAGTCGGCATTACGACGGTATGAATTTGGAACTTGATCCTTGAAGCTTTGGAATTCGGAAGGTCGAGTTGGAATGCTGGCATTATGCCGGTATGGGCTTGGACATTTGAACTTGAGACTTTGAGGTTGGCATTGGCAACTTGAGTTTGAGGTTTGAAGACTTGAATGTTTGAAATAGGAAATCCGGCATGGCTCCGTTGGATTTGAACTTGAAACTTGAAATTTGGAATTTGAACTAGAAAATCCGGCATTATGGCGCCGTTGGATTTGAGGTTTGACTTGAAACTTGAAACCCGAAATTTAAATTTAGAAAGTCCGGCATTATGGCGCCGTTGGACTTGGGTTTGAAAATCGAGGTTTCGGACTAGAAAATTCGGATTTGAACTTGAAACTCGAAATTTGGACTAGGAAATCCGGCATTATGATGCCGTTGGATTTGAACTTTGACTTGAAAACTTGAGGTTTGGATTTGAAAATTGAAACTTGAAATTTGGATTGGAAAATCCGGCATTATGACGCCATTGGATTTGAATTTCGAGGATTGAGGTTTGGACTTGAAAATTTGGATTGAATTTGAAATTCGAAATTTGGACTAGAAAATCCGACATTATGACGCTGTTGGATTGAATTTTGAACTTGGAACTTCGAATTTGGACTAGAAAATCCGGCATTATGACGCCGTTGGATTGAATTTTTGAATTTGGAACTTGAATTTGGACTTGAAAATCCGGCATTATGACGCCATTGGATTGAATTTGGAATTTGGCATTTGTGCGTGAGGCGTGTTTAGGGGTTTGGAATGAAATGGAGTGACACTCCTAAAGACCCTAAAATCGGCGATTTAGATGCATGAGGTTTGAATGATGCTCCTAGGGGTTTGGTTTCCTAGTTGGAGGCTAATTGGTTTTGGCAAGCTAGAACTCGAGGTTAGCCATTCACGCGTGCAAAGACGCCCACACAATGCACAAGTACCACATTGTCACACTAATCATGAATATGAATGCGACATGCAAAGTTCTCAACCTACGGTCGGTCTAAGTTTTTTATGATGCAAGTGGTCGGCTTTGGGTGTCAAAAGGTACTTGGCTAAGAGACGGATCCGGCGACAAGCTGTCACATCCGTCTAAGGGAAGTGCGTGTCACACACTTTGGTCGGGAACCGTATGGAGAGTCACCATTTCGTTGCCCCCGGGGCTAGCCCGAATGTAGAACACGTCCGTTTGGGAAAAGGTAGAAATTCATTTTGCACAATATGGTTTTCGAAAAATGCATAAAATAACTAGAAATTGAAATTCAAGTCGTACTTGAATTTGTATTTGTAAAGCCCGTTTTTCGGCACTTGTTCACTAGGTTTGGGAGCGTCCTTCCAGATTCAAAAATAGACTAACTCCCAACACGAAAAGTTGAGCAAAAGTGGGCGACGAGCCACTATGAGCCACTGTCCTGGATGCAGGCAGTGGCGTAGGGCGCAGAGGCTACGCCTGGCGCCAGTGCTGGCATCCAGTACTTAAGCAGATTAGTGGCTTGTTGCTCGAATTCTGCCCGCATTTTCGAATTGAAATTAGTAAGGTCCCCAGTGGAGTCGCCAGAATTTTAGGGGGTATTTTTGTGTCAAAACTTGTTTCCCGTTCTACAAGAGAGGCGGTTCTTTAGAAAACCGTAGAATTTTTGTACCTCGAAGGAGTCGCCACCAAACATTGTTTAAAGTCTCGTTTGGAGAGACCGCAAATGACTATATGTTTGATAAGGCCTTGAATCCTTGAAACGGATGGGTGAGATCCGGGAACGGGAACAAAAATGCTTATTCTGCGAGCTTTAGAAATATTCAAGTACGTTGGCACAACATTGTTTTCGAAAATAAACCCTAGATTAGACTATGTGGGTTTGCATTTAGAGCAAATTGAATCTCTAATTGTATGGTGGTCACTTTGTTTTAAAGATTGATTTAAGGAACCTAAGGCCGGTTTGTCCAAAAATATCTTTGTTAAGCGTGATGTAACCTTTGTATTTTGTTGTATTTAGCATGTTGGCGATGAAAGAGATAAAGCAAATAAAGCAACATCACACTACTAAATAAAGTGCGGAATTAGTAAATACAAGACCCCATAGAAAAGGACTAGGGAGTAGGTCCACATTGCCTAGAAATGGACTAGGCAAGTAAAGATGCGGAATTGAAAGTGCGGTATTGAAATTGCGGTATTGAAATTGCAGTATTGAAAGTGCGATATTGAAAGTGCGATATTGAAATTTCGATATTGAAAGGTGCGATATTGAAATTGAAATATTGAAAGGTGCATAATTGAAATTTGTACTTGGGCACATGAGATTCTAACGCCAAGCGGCTCCTTAAAAATAAGTGCGCCCGACACGAATTCAAAGCCAAAAATCTCAACTTGAGAGAGGTTGCTCAACCCAAATATCCTAGATTTTGCATGTTAAACTTGAACTTGAAAGCTTGAATATTGAAGTTTTTAACTTGAAATAATTGAAGTTTGAACTTGAAATGATTGGAATTTGAATTTGAAATGATCCTAGTTTAGGGAAATAACTATGAATAACCCTAAACATGGTAGGATCTTGAAAATTGAAAACTTGAACTTGTATATTGAAAATGGAGTTTTGAATCTTAAAAGACTAAACCTTTAAATGTTAAAAGGTGTCATCTTTGATTACCCGTTGAAGATGATTCTAGTCCAAGAGGTGATTGTAAACAACTTGGACATCCTCGAATCTTGAAAAATTTGTATTTTGCATTTTGAAAAAGTTTGTATCTTTGGAAAACATGTATGATTGTTGCAAGTGGTGTTTTTTAATGATTAAAAACACCAACTTGCTAATCATTTAGAAATCAAAGCAACATAGTAGATTAGAATGGGATTCGGATTTCCCTAGTTAGATTTAGGCAAGAGCTCCCAATTGCTTTGGAATTTAGGAATTTTGTATGTGTTTTTGAGGAGTTTTTGAGTTGTATTTTGAGGCGTAATGTCGAAACTACGACGTTGTATTGTTGTTCTCCTCCCCATTATGCTGAAAATGAGGGGTATTTATAGAAGGAATGGGCGCAAGGCACCAGCACACGTCAGCGCAGGGCGCTGGGCGCTGGTGACGTGGCTTGAATGACACCAAAGCAAGGACGGGGAATCGTCCTTGTTTCGTCTTGTAGTGTTGTACCTGTTGTACGAATAGTACTAGGTTTGGATTTTTGTATTTTCTTGGAGGTTAAGGCATTGTTTAGCGTCTAAAAACAAGCCTTTCTCGGGTTTTGAATTCCGATTTTACGGGACGGAGCCCGGCATGCTCGGTTTTGTGGGTTGGCGCCCGAATTTGACTTGCCTTATATGATTTGAGTGGAAAAGGCCTAGTAAAACCAATGGGATGGTCTACTAGATGAGATTGTACTTGGATTATGAAATTGATTTTGGAAAATTGTATTTTGTACCGATAACCGAAAGGCGAACGGTCTCGGGGGTTGGATTTTGGATCTTGAATTTTGGAAGCATTCTTAGCAATCGGGATTTCCGCCTGGAGTTACTCCAATCACCTAACAAGGATAATGGTATCGTCATCATCCCAAAGGGGAGACGCAAATTAGGTGTCTACACTATCTCATTTTCCATGACATAAAAGGACTCCTTACTTATATCGTTGAGTTTCACCAAAACTATTATGTACTCACAATTATTTGTGTACCTTACCCCTTTAGGATCAATAAGTAACAACTCTCTATGGCGGAAAACTATTACTAAGATTGATGTAAAGGTTATCCAAGTAAGTGTTATTTTGGCATGACACCTTTTAACTCAATTTTTAAAGTTTGGAACTTAAGGCTCTTACTATGTTGGTTAGATTTTAAGTGAACTAAAATCCTTAATCATGCAACATAATCAAGCCATAATCTCATGCATAATTAAGACATATTTAAAGCAATAAATAATTTAAAGCATGCATAAGATATAATGTGATCTAGTATGGCCCGACTTCATCTTGAAGCTTCAACTTCAAACTCCGTCTTGAAAATGGATTGGAAACTCCGTCTTGAATTTCACCATGGGAGGCGCCATTTTCTTCAAATAGGATATGCTATAATTGAAACTAATTACAACTGTTTGATGGTACGCAGACCATATTTAAATTAAAAACCTTTGGTGCATTAGACCAATTTTACATTTAAATTAATGGTACGCAGACCATATTTTGTATCCTATTGGGCCATACTAGTCACTTTCCATAACCTGCAAAATAGTACATTTATAGTATACCATTCACCCATTCATTTATCAATGAATGGCCCACACAGCTGGTTAGTTGAACATATTATGCATCACATAAATATTTGCAACAATTAATCAAGGCTTCCAATAATCTACAAATTATTCAATCTTTATTAATTCTAATCGAGTTGTTTTAACCTTAAAGGAATGTAGACCTAATCAAGAGTTTATGACTAAAACGCTCCCACTAAAACCAAGAAATTTACATTCTTTACTAATTTTAAACATAAAATTGTATTTCACAGTACTACCGGAAACATACAAATTTAATTAAAATTTAAAGCTCATATAAATTTATTATTTAAATCCTTTAATTTATTTTCAGTATATTAAATTAATTAATTTAAATTTAATCAAGGTTTTAATTTTAGTAAAAAATTAGTATAAATAAAATTTATAATAATTAAATTATTCAAAATAAAATTCCGAGAAAAAATTAAATTACGAATTTTAAATATAATTAAAATCGTTTTTCCAACTGAAAATTAAAATTAAATTAAAACGAACCAATCGTGTCAAGACGAGGCCATGGGCTCGCGCCCATGCCCCGTCGAGTCCACGTAGCAGCAACGCCCTACTCGACTGATCGCATAGCAAGGCACGAGCAGCCACGCGTAGACGCAGCAAGCCGAGGCAGCCACGCCTACGCGCAGCAGCAGCTCGCTCGCTGTGGCGAGGCAGCGCTCGATGGGCGAGGCATCCCTCGCTGCCTGCGCGCGCAGCCTGCTTGCTCGCTTGGTGCCTTCCCTCTCGCCCCATCCGCCCACTCGTTGCAGCACTTGACGCAAGGCAGGGCTATTGCCTTGTGCACTCGTGCCACGCACTTGCTCGCTGCATTCGTACCGCATGGGTGACGAGCTCCCTTGCTCGTCATCGCATGCCCGCACTATACAACACCCATTAAGGTTAACACTTAGCGTCCATTGCTTTGTGCGTGCAAGATTCGTGAGCGGATTTTATAAAAATCAAAACTTTATAATTTAAATATATAGACGAAATAATAAATCATATTAATTTCATAAATTTAGGGCGAAAAATCGAAAATTTATTATTCAAATTAATTTCCGATCAAGTTTATTTTCATGGATTCAAATATTAGGTCATAAAATTTTAAGATTTTTCAACTTTAACAAATTTTATGGTGGTTTTTAATCATGTATTCCTAATTAAGTTGCTAATTAATTATGAAAATCAAATCAAATTCTAAATTATTCGAATTTCAACAAATTAATTTCAATTACAAATTAGGTTGTATAATTAACAAGATTAGGCATTAAAATTGTTAAACATATACATTAGGTCAATCATAGATTCAAGATTTACAAACAAGAATCGCAAATATTTAATTTAACATCTTAAAGATTACAAATTTTTGCGTTCGAAAAACTAAAACCTCCGAAAAGTCATAGTTAGACTTGGAATTTGGGAATTCTGGATTCGGCATCAAATCTTTGATTTTAGTCAAAATTTTAAAACGCCGTTTACATGCGAAATTCACTATCAAATTATACGATTCCGACCATTATTGACTAAACTGCTGAAAATTCTGCGAACATATAATTAAATAATCGCACGAATTTGCAATTAATTACAAAAAAAATCGAAATTAATCACCCCTTTAATTCATTACGAATTTATAAAATTTGACCATGTTAACTATAATTTATTAAGGAATTAATTAGAGACTCGTGATACCACTGTTAGGTTATGACAAATATAAACCATATATTTCATGCGGATAAACCATAAAGCCAGGAATCCAAATTAATTGACACATAACAATTAGCATAATTTAGGATGCATACATTCGAAGCGTGCCTTCCCTAGCTGTTCCCGAACCGAACAAGAACAAGTTTAGGACTCCACGTATAGTCCCTCCGTAGATAATCCACAGCACGTTCGGATCCGCCTTAGATTCAAATAACTAGAATTTAGCCTAAGGTTTTATGTTTATTCGATTATAATTTGTGGCAAATTATTAACTTTATTTTTAGCTTAAAACTATATGAATATTTGAATTGATGTATTATAAATTGTGATTGCCATCGCCTATTTATAGGGTAGGATTATTAGAACTAGAAACCTACTAGGATTTAATTAACCTGATCTTATTAGAATTAGATTCCAATTAAATCTATTAAGTCAGTGTTTAATTCAACAACTAACTCTAGTAGTTTTAGGAAAATAATAATTAATCGAACTAATCCTAAACGCTTAAGGATTTGATGCATGCACGAACTCAACGCACACACACGCACAGCCTACAAACTGCGTTGGGCGCGCGCGCGCGGAGAGCTCGGCACAACAGCACTGCAGCCCACGCTTGGGCGTGCCAGTCTGCTGGCCTCGCTGGGCCTGGCCTTGCGGTGCTTGCGGGCTGTTTGCTTGCCTTACTGCGCGCAGGCTTTGCTAGGCGCAGACCTGGCTTCGTGCTGGGCCTTGCGTCTAGCAAGCTCGTCTGATGTTTATTTCGTACGATGCGCTTCCAATTAATTTTCCGATTCCGGAATTCATTTCCGGTTCGAACAATATTAAATATTTCCGATTCCGGAATTATTTTCCGTTTCGAAAAAATATTTAATATTTCCGATTCCGGAATTATTTTCCGATGCCGATAATATTTCCGATTCTGACAATATTTCCGTTTCCGGCAATATTTTCGATTCCGGCAATATTTCCATTTCCAATAACATTTTCCAATGCGTACCATGTTTCTGTTTCCGGCAACATCTACGACTTGGATAATATTTATATTTCCGATACGATCCATATTTCCGTTCCCGGCAATATCATCGTTTCCAGAGTATTCATAATTTGCCTTTTAACGATTTCAGCTCCCACTGGAACCGAGATCCGTCGATTCCGAATATCCATAAATGGAGTATTTAATTCACTCAAATACTTGATCCGTTCACATACTATTTGTGTGACCCTACGGGTTCAGTCAAGAGTAAGCTGTGGATTAATATTATTAATTCCACTTGAACTGAAGCGGCCTCTAGCTAGGCATACAACTCACTTGATCTCACTGAATTATTAACTTGTATAATTAATTAATATTGAACCGCATTTATTAGACTTAGCATTGAATGCATACTTGGAACAAGGGAATTATTTCCTTCAGGGCCAATAGAAGAGTATCTTTCTGTAGGCGGCGTTGATGCCCCATCTCGCAAACGCAAGCGAGTTGGATCTGCCGTTTGCTTGGTTCTTGCCATGCCTTCTGCATAGTGGACAGAGGATGGCTTAGGAGGGACCAACAATGAAGAAAAGAAGTGATCGGGTACATGCCCGTCCAATGGATGGGCGGCGCAACGCTTCGTAACCCTAACGAGCACTCATCTAATGCTAGACTGGCGCCCATTACCCAAACTTAAATGAACCAGCAAAGACAAAGCATAAAAACATATAAAAGAATTGAAAAAAACTAACCTCATAAGATCTAGCAACAGAAAAAGATTGAACGTGGTGAAGAACAGGTTACGTTTTGCCAAGAACACGTTGAGTTTTGTGAAGAACAAGATGAAATCACACGGTGGCCGGAAATCGCATACTGATGGTGGTTCTTTGCCGGAAATCGCCTATTTAGAGCTCTATAAAAATCAAATGAAAGTGAAAAAATGAAAAAATTACCCCCTATATATAGAAGGGCAAAAGTGAGATTGGTGACACTTGTCACCATCTCACAAAAAACCCCAAAGTGTCATATGAGCATCAAGAGTCAAGAAGGGACATCTGAAAGATTGTTTCCAGAAATACGCACCTTGAGGGGTAAATGTTGTAGGCAAAATTACCATGCCAGCTTGTACTAAGGAGGAGATGACATGTGGCACAATTTATGCCTCTTATGTAGTCTTAAAGTCCAAGAAAAGAGGGGCCACGTGTCCCGATCATTGCCCTACACATGGGTAAGAACCTCCGTATTCGTATCTGTATAAGTATGGTATACTTTGTGGATACTTTCTGCTGGCACAAGGGCCCAAAAAGCCCGTCTATGTCCCAAAATCAAATGACTTCAAAAGGAAAGGGACACATGTCTTCTTTTCCCAACTCAGTCAATCATATGGAGGAATTTTATGTCATTTCATGTAAACCTAGTACTATATAAAGCCCCAAATCCCAAGGACAATGACATTCAATACACAACAACAACAAATATTTTATGCTCTGCCTCCTCTCTAAATTCTCTCTCTAAAAACTCATACTTACTTAGGCATCGGAGGGAATATTCCGAGAAGTATATTCTTGTTTTGCAGGTCAGAGCTGGGATCGTGCTACGTTCTACATGAAACCTCCTTCTCATCAGCTGATCGGAAAAACCCCACAACAACTAGTATCTGCTTGCCAAGATTCGGAAAGAGGGGTTGGGGTTCTCTGCTTTTTGGCTAATGGAGGCTTGACTTCATCTTTTGGCATCTTAAGAGCATCTTTCAATGAAGTGAGTCCTTTCCTTGGGCTAAAACAACGAGGAATTAACGGAAGTAAAACATTACTTAGCGACTCAAGGGTTACCTTTCGAATATCACCAATCACCTGTCCAAATGGAGGCCATCCACATTAAATTTATCTGAATTGGGGAAAAACACCCTAATTTTTCGGCATTTAAATTCTACAAAATTACAACAAAATCTTACCCAATTCTTCCTAGCAGACTCAAATTATTTATGGGGATTGAGTGATTATAGAGGACGTACTTGATTCCTATTTCAATTTTGTTGTAGAGGAAATCGATTTTTTTTACTATTCCTTAGTTTGAGGAGGAAGAATAGAGAGGAGAAGAAAAAACTTCAATTTTTTTTCTCAGCTTTAGGTTTCAAAGCTTTCAATTTTGGAGGGAAATACGGTGTGAATAGCAACTTAATGCACACGTGCACATCACGTGCAAGTCAATGCCTGTAACGCTAAGTTAATGCCGAAAACTACCATTTATTTGTCTTTCGCAAAAATTAACGTTAAGGTGTGACTTCACAAAAAAATTTATAAAAGGTCCTTTCGCGCAAAATTGGGCTATAAAATGTCCTTTTAGGCCAATTTTCCTTTATTCTTTTAGGTTTTAGACTAGTTTTCAATTTATATTGTGAACCATAATTTTTTTTAACTTGGTTTCATTTTGTTTTTCTAAGTTTTAGACTTGTTGATAAGTTATACGTAATATTCCAGCAGATTTAAATTTACTTTGTCCTTATGTATATATTTTTTTTACAATAAAGTATTTTGGACAAATTATTTTTTACCACCTTAAAAAACTCCAAATTTTTTCTTACCACCTAAAAAATATATAAAGTTGCATCACCTAAAAAATAATTTAAAGTTGTGTTTTACCACCAGAAAACGGAAAATTTGAAGAAACCGTTATGTGGGCTTACTTCTAGAATTCTACAGGGGGGTCAAGTCTTAGCTATGAATAAAAATGAACAAAATTTATATTAAACACACACAATACAATCTATATATTATACTAAAAGAGAGGAAATCAATGAGGTGATGACAAATGTCACTCATTGATGTCCCTCTCTTATAGGTATTAAATAAATTATAAAAAAATAAAAATACTTGATTCTGTAATTATTTTTTTAACTTTTACCTCAAAAAAATATTTGATTCTCTTTTCCTCAAAATAAATATAAGATTTCATCTTTACATAGGGAATATTTATTAAAAATTATATATATTTTCCATATTTGTTAACAAATATAACAAATATAAGATTATATTTTTATAAAAAATAATCCATCATACGGAGTACATAGTATGATTTTAACAAAAAATTTAAGAGTAGTCTACTTATTTGTATTTCGCACTTACATAATTCAAATACAAATAAATTAGAAAATCAATCAAGTATGAATAAGAGTATAAAAAAAATTACAATAGTACTCTATAATATTTTAACGACTATATACGATAATTATACTTGTCATTGATTGTACTATTTTTCATAGTAAATTTAGAAACTAAATTCAATAATTATCAACGCCATAGATAATAATATTTCACTACTTCAAAAAAATTATGTAACTTCTTTAAACATAAGCAAAACTTGTGTAATATAATCTATCTACTACTTAACCACATAATTCCTAAAATTTTTAGATGGAATTATTTAATTTTTACACTAGTGTAGACACCTACTTTTGTCCCCATTCCCGAAAGGGAAGGTTCGATGATGAGAACATAAATCTCCACTTGGCAACGCATCTCCTACAAAATAACGAATCTCAATCATCCTTTCATTTTCAGCCAAAGCTACTATTTATAGAAACCTGTTAAGAATAGTAACTGCCGTAAAGGTAGTTGTTAAAAGTGGCAAAATCATAAAAGATAGAAGCCTGTCAGAATTAGGTGTTGCACTCCAACATAAATCCTAAAAGAGATAGAATTTGCATTCCTAGTATAATTCGAAAATAAGAGTTACGTATTAATTAAATTCCTAACGAACCTAGAGTTCGGAACAGGCCCAGACGCATTCCGTCATAAGTTAATACGCACTAAAAGACTCGGATAAATCTCAAAAGCTCCGTATTCTAAGAGTCCAAATCTGACAAAGAACTCGGCCCAGATCCCATTTTCAACGCCTGGATCTGGGCGCCGAAATCTTCGGCCCCCAGCCCTGGGCGCTGAAAGTGCCTGGGGCCGTTTTGTCTCCGGATTCTTTTTGGATTCGTATCTTAAAATCTATCTTTCCACACACTCTTTTTCTATAAATACAGCCTAAAACCGACATGAAACGGAGACAATTCCATAATCTGAGTATTGACTCTAGCCTTAAGCCTAAGCCTCACGCTGCAAAATTGATCCAGCGTTTTGTCGCAATCGACCCAAAATTCGAACAGAACGCATCCTTGTCCCTTGTAGCTTGATGAATTCAGCCTAAATACTGAAACATTGCTTGGAAACCCGAGATTCGTAAAATAAAAGGAGAAATAGCAAAGCCAAGTGGTTAGTTTTCTGAGAACCACAACGCACCTCTCAAGGGTGCGTTGTAATGTGTCCCTCATATGATTTAATCGCTTTCATCACCCTTTTATAAAATTGTCAAACTATTAATTTGATTGATCTATCACGCCTAATAAGATAATACCTTGGACAATTGAATTATCATGCTAGGTACCTTAAATCAATCTAAATAAGATAATCACGATCGATTTAGTATTATGTGTTGCATATTGCTAAAATCAATTCAGAATAGTTTAATAGTTTAACGCATGTCCCTTCAATTATTTATGCTGAGCTAGTAAGGATAACCTGCCTATAGAGTATTATCGATGAGCACTCCTCTCGGTAGTTACAGTCCCCCGAACTCTCAATCTCTGCCCTGCGGGTGTACGTTGAGCGATCCCCACACCAGGGATCACAAAGGAACCTATGGCCGTCGTGGTCGAACATAATGGCACTCCCTTTATGTCACGATAACCGGGTTTTGTCAGTTTTTCTCATTGTCGTTAAAAATTGATTGGCGACTCCTATATTACTAGTCGATTGGGTGTAAACTCACAGGAAATCCAATTACACTTGATCTGACAACGTCACGCCCACGAGGGACGAGGTCACGCATTAGCCTCTTGCTTTTTCGACCCCCTCACAGTGGCGACTCAACTGGGGACGTTAATAAAATACTCGTGCTCGTAGGTAATCAAAATAGCCGAAGGGTGAAACGATCCCACCCTGCGTTTATTTCCCTATCAAGTTGGGAAGACCTAAAAATCAGCATATTAATTTGAACGGACAGAATCTATAACGAATCTTGGCTCCCTTGGCATGTTTCATCTCGGGAGTTGGGAATAAGGATACCCATCGCCAGCCGGGGGGTGCATACGCTTCGAATGTTGTCCACTCGGCACTTTCGCTAGTAGTACACCTATCCCAAACCAAATTGCTCGCCCACTAGGTCCCTCTCGTTGGTGCATGCCCCCTTGGATTACATCGTGATTGGCCTCTTGGGACGAAATTCGCTCGTGAATGCACTTCCCCAACCGGGGCATGTGTTAGATCGACGATAGAGGATGTACTAAGCCGGCACAAATCTTACCCATTGAAGCCTATCATAAACTACGTGACATATTATTTTGCTTCATGTTGTAATGTTAGTTATGTGTAGCGAATTATGTGATTGTGTGTGGCAAATTATACTAGAAAACCAACGACCCTAAAAATCGCCCAAACATTCATAAACACCGATTGGCCAAAGAGTTATACCAAAATACGTGTTCCGCAGCCCCGGGCGATCGCCACAAAAATAAGCGACGCCCTGGACAGCCTGTAACGGATTCCACAACGCTGCACAACGCGTAAAGGACGTCATTAGGCAAGCACGCAAAATTAAGTCGTATGTACGAAAAAAGGATAGATGAACAGAATACTAGTACCAATCAGGGACGCATTTTCAGGGCCCCTGGCTGGGCGCCAATAATTTTCAACGCCCCTGCTGGGCGCTGAAATTGCTACCTGGCCTTTTGGTCAGGCACAGCAGCCTCGGTACCCGCGCATAAAGTATACGTAGCAAAAAAAAATTCGTAACAAATTTGTTACGAGGACGTATGAAAAAGGCACTCGATTCTAAGAACGACTTATAAAATAAACAACTTCTTATGTCGCCATTAGGCCTCCTATGACGACATTGTTCGGCACCAAAACCGAGCATGCTAATTAAAATAACTTTGAATGTCACACGGGCAAATGTTTCGAAAATCCAATGAATGACCAAAAGAAGAGCCAAAAGTGTACCAATAAAAGTGAGAATAGAAAACCAATAGAAAGAGTCAGAAGTCTAGACTAAGTAATGCTTAACTTTGGGCCTAAACTTTAGCTTGTCCTATGCATAGGGCTGATTCTGCCACTTGGTGTCGATCTGAAAATCAAAGGTTAGTGCGTCTCGAAGCTACATCACCAACACAAGGTTTAGTAACTCCAAGCTCCATCCGTCATTCCCCCTTTCAAGGATCTCCGCTTCCCCAACCTCGATTTGCACCCTCAAACATGTCCATGGAAGAATTATGAGCCCAAATGGTCCAAATGACCCAATTTATGAGTCAACTAAAAATGGAAAACGAATCGTTAGCGGCTGCGCAAGCCAAAAATGACCTCGATAACGAGAAGAAGATCGAAAAAATGGTTCTGTAGCAAACCATGGGGAGCAAGTATTTCACCCTCGATCCTAAACCTTTTCCCGGCAAACTACCGGAAAAGTTCAGTTCATATGACTTACCAAAGTTCAAAGCCACGGACAATCCCCGTGATCATCTCTTGATATTTGTGAATGCCATGAACTTGAAAGGTGTGGACAAGTCCATGTATTTGCCTGCCTTTCCTTTATCCTTGGAAACTGTGCCACTCAAATGGTACTAACACCAGGACCCTAAGCTCTTCCCCACTTGGGAGGACTTTGTCAATGTCTTCATCAAGCAATACTCGTCAAACATGGATTTTCAAGTCACCATACGCGAGTTGGAAGTCCTCTTCCAAAAGAAAAATGAAGGTTTCACGACCTATTTTGCTAGATGGAGAGACCAAGCGGCCCAACTAATCAATAGGCCTCCTGAAACTGAATTGGTCCAAAAATTCATTGACAACCTAGACCCAGCTTATAAACAACACCTTAGGTACTTGGGCCTTGATACCTTCAAAAGGGTTTATGATGTAGGAATAAAGATCGAGGATGACCTCGCAAAAACAGTACAAAGCAAGCCTGCATACAAAAGTAACACCTACAACAGGGGCCACACGCCTCAAGCCCAAGAGGTCCACGCCGTAGAAGAAACCCCAACCCGAAGGAGCCCTGGAAGGTGGACCCGAGATCGAAAGTTTGCCCCACTCGGGTCGACTCTGGTACAAGCCTTCCAAAGACTAACCAATCAAGGAAAGCTAAGGCCCATAGGCCCCTCACCCGACCCTTCATTTAAAAATAAATATTGGGTCGAGGGCACCTATTGCAAATTCCATCAGGGAAATGGGCATGATACTGAAAACTGCTGGAATCTAAAAAACACGATCTAGGATATGATAGAGGATGAAGTAATACCTCTCCCTAACGTTGGCAAACCCAACAACAACAAGAGCCCACTCGGTTCTTGTCACGTCTCTCTCGATCAACCAGAAAATAAGAACTTTGACCCTACGGTGTATATTACGCCTCAAGGTGCACCACTCGCCATGGTCTCTATGGATCAAATCGAGAGAGAAGTGTGCGGTGTGTGGGATGATGATGCTGAAGATGTCTACCTGTCTCAAGTATCGGGCCATGACCTCTTTACTGAAACTTGGCCCGGGCATGCTCCCATTGACACCACCCCTCAAGAGTCCGAAGTTGACAATCTCACTCGGTCCGGAAGGGTATACCAACGGGATATTCGCCCACCTCCCGGGGACGACATCCCAGTCAGACAGACTCCTGAAAATATACGGCACACCACCGTCGCAGAAGTCATTGAAAATCCTCTCTTGAAGCAACTAAAAAGAACTAAAGCCGAGATTACCATCTGGGATCTCATGTGCACTTCAAAGGAACATCGTGAAAAACTTATTCGCTCACTTGACCTCATCTCAGTCCCTACGGATATCACACCTGACTCGTTGGTTAACCACGTCACCAGAGATGTTGAGGAAAAAGCAATAGTTTTTACTCACAAAGACTTTCCTAAAGAAGGAGGCGCCCACAATAAGGCCCTCTATCTAGTGGTTGGATGCAAAGGACAAAACATCCCCCTAGCACTCGTAGATAATGGTTCAGCGGTAAATGTTTGCCCAGTGCGAACCACCCATTGCTTGGGGCTAGGAAGCGATGACTTCCAAACCTCCACGCAAGGGGTACGAGCTTATGATAACTCTCGAAGGCCTGTGTTGGGAAAAATCAACCTCACAATACAAACCGGGCCTGTGGCACGTACCACGGAGTTTCAAATAATCGACATCAAGCCCACTTTCAACCTCCTCTTAGGACGCCCTTGGCTCCATGACTTAGGAGGTGTGGCTTCTACCTTGCACCAAATGGTTAAACTTAACCATAATGGGGTAATTCTGGAAATACGCACCCCTCCTCTCAGCGTCAGTTGTACTATGGTTGGAACTGCCAAAACTGCAGAAGACCTTTACGGTTTTCAAGTGGATGAAGCCATCCAAGTCATTGAGGACTATAATTTAGCATTTCTAGATCCGCATGCATCCCGGGTCATCCCTAAAATATTGCTAGCTCAAGGATATTTCCCGGGAACTCCATTGGGCATAAGGAAGAAGAACTACATGTTCCATCCCCTACCTAACAAATCTACTCCCTTTGGCCTAGGCTATGAACCAACGGAAGAAGATATTGCTGACCACTTGTCTAGGCTACGCCTTAAGCCAGCCAAGACAAAACAAGCCACCCTTCTTCCCCCATATCAAAGAACCCTTAACGGTATGTTTGTCCGGGAAGGAGAAGAACACCCATGTTGTGACTTCCCTGAACCCTTCGTTCAGGATGGCCAGCTAAAGCCCGTATTTGAAATTTTCCATGACTGTCATACTTTGGATGAGGCACCCCACCTCACCAAGAGTGAAACAGCTGAAATATTGGACAACCAAGCTCTATGGACATTGTTTAATGAATCGAGGCCTATGGAGGACGAGACTGTGATGACTACCCTAGCTCTACAAGATGAAGGCTTCGATCCAACTCGGTTAATCCCTCCTACATCAACACTAGAAGAGGCCGAGAACGGATGGGTGAAGACATGTCAGTGGGTCAACGCAAAGGGAATAGAGTTCAAGATGAGTACAGGCGAAGGACCAAGGTTCTACGAGACTAAACCCAAGGCTTGAGCCGTAGAGAGCACTTTAGCAAAACGCCTAGTAGTTCTTTAGATGATAGAAAGAATAAAGTTCTAGATATGGTCCTAAGAACCCTTAAAATATTGATTAATTTATTTAAGTGTGTTTTCCTTACTTTCCAAATTAATAAAGGCGTAAAATTTCTCCTAAAATATTATTCTAACACTAAATAAGCACTAATCATACTTGCAAATATAAAAATCAAAAAATGTAAGGAAGCGGCCCACTGTAGGCCCAATAGCAAGGCCCACTCGGTCTTGAATCGTGACATCGAAACCAATTCCCGAAAATCCACAAAATAAACCACACCATCCCCTTCATATTTCTAAGACATAAAGTTCAAACCCGTGCAACCCAAAGAAACCAAAAGAAATCAAATCCAAACAATGCAAATGTTGCTAAAAAAAAAAAATTATTCATAAAACATAACCCCATCATCCCCATCGTTAACAACACGCACCTCAACCCACCCAAAAAACCTACGCAAAGATCTTCATATCTTCCGCACCCTAACTCCATTTTCAAAGCCGTTTCGAGTCACAAATAGAAAAAATTAATCCGGACGAAAATGCGTCTAACGCTAACAGCCCAAAAAGCTTCCGAAATAGCGTCAAAATTGATTTCAGACGAATAAAAAGTAAAATGAAACAAAGAAAAAGGAATAAACGCAAGAACATGTGAAGGAAAAGAAGCAACGCGCCAAGAAATCTCCCCAAGAATCATTTTCAGCGCCCAGAGCTGGGCGCCGAAATCTTTAACGCCCCAGCCTGGGCGCTGAATCTCTCTGGTTGCCAACCTTTGCCCAGAAGTGCTCGTCATTTTATCCGCACATACACGGAAAAAATAACGAACACTTGGGGGGGGGGTGTACAACACGTATTCACGTATTTAGAAATACGTACCACAAAAAAACACATGAAAAAATGATGTGCAAAATACATGTACTCAAAAAATAAAACAATTTTTTTGTTTTACGGCAAAGTAGCAGATTAAAATAATAATAAACTTCAGTTATTCTACCGTTTCAAATAATATGTTTCCATCTCAAAACATACTTATCGAATTCGGCATCCTAACTACGCGCAACCTGTTTCTAAGTTAAAGTTATTTAACAAGGATACGTAGGCAATCCTATTTATGGATTTGGTCCAATCAAATAAAAAATAAAATGTGCATAAGTGTTGGAAATGAGCAAATAAAAAAAAGAGAGAAGCAAAACGAAAACAAGAAAAATAAAATTACGCCTTTATTAATATTTAAAAATAATAAGAAGAAAAACAAAAAGTGCTAAGGAATGAAAAACAAACACAACTGAAATAAATAAAGGGCACCTAAACCCTAACAAGAACTACACTACTCGAGTTCTTCCGGATCATCAAATAAAGTTTTGTAGAGGGCAATGTTCGCAGGGTCCACTCCCACAGGCTTCTGCGCTGCCCCTGTGTCAATCTCCATAAGAACAGGCTCCTTGACACTAACTTCCAAGGATGCCAAGGCCTCAGGAACATTTTCAGGTTGAACAGCTATAGCCCGCTCAGCCTCAAGGGCACAAACAATGGTAGGGGAAGGATTATCAACATCAATTGGATTAGCCATTGGTTCTACTAGGGGCTGAACTTTCCTAACCCATACATTATTCCGGCGACGATCTCCGCGAGAGCTTGCGTTTCTTTTGTGAACGGAAGGCCCCTTCATATTAGGCACCTTTTTAGGCCTAGAACTGGAGCGGGGAGGAACTTCCTTTCGCTTTCGATCAGGACGAACTTTTACAGTCTTAATACTATGGTCGCGAGGATTAGTAGGATCACGGCTCTCATACTTAGCCCTACCTCGAGGCCTCAAAAGCTCAGCCGACTCTTCATTTCGAGCCTTAGTTCTCACAGCCTTATCATCAGAACTCATCCACAACTTGTAGTTTTCGGAAAGACCCATAAAGCCATTTGTAGCCACGGTCGAACGCGGGAGGCCACCATAATACTTAGCCCACGCTTGAACCCGTGCTTGTGAAAAGACCGTTACTTTAGGTGGTACCGTATCGGAAAACGGGATATTCTGCCTTAAGCCGTATTGTCGCATGACTCGGTAAGGAAAGATGTAAACGGGTCGAGATAGCCCCAACAAAGAAACATAAACTAACACCTCGGAACCCCCCGTCATATTAGTCAAACCCCATCACGGTACCACCCACTTAATAGAGCATATTCCATGAGTGAAATAGGAGGCCCACTCGGCCTCGTCCTGGCCTTGGTGCAAATACTTTCGGTTACCCAAGGCTATAGGGAGATAATGTTTAGGATCGGCAGGAGCTTCTAAAAGCCTAGGTCGTTCCATGAGCCAAATCTGCAAAAAAACGGGAACGATCATAAAAATAATAATAAACGGAAGTCCTGCCTAGGACGCACTTTCAACGCCCAGGACCAGGCGCCAGAAATTCTGACGCCCAGCTCTGGGCGCTGAAAATCAGCTCCAGGAAGGGGCCCGTCGAGGCAAACGAAAAAGAAAAGAAAAAGAAAAAATATGTGCGCAAATAAACGATCGATTACCTGCAGCAATAGGGGGCTCCCATTGTAGACACCTACTTTTGTCCCCATTCCCGAAAGGGAAAGGTTCGATGATGAAAGCGTAAATCTCCACTTGACAACGCATCTCCTATAAAATAACGAATCTCAATTCCCCTTTTCATTTCACCCGATACCTGCTATTTATAGAAACCTGCTAAAAATAGTAATTGCCGTAAAGGGTAGCTTCTAAAAGTGGCAAGTCATAAAAGATAGAAACCTGTCAGAATTAGGTGTTGTATTCCAACATAAATCCTAAATGAGATAGAAAACTGCGAGAATCCTATTCCTAATATGATTCGGAAATAAGAGTTACGTATTAATTAAAAGCCTAACGAGCCTAGAGTTTGTAACGGGCCCAGACGCATTCCGTCATGAAATTGATACGCCCTAAAAGACTCGATTAAGTCTCAAACACTACGGATTTCAAGAATCCGAATCTGATTAAGAAACCAGCCCAGACCCTATTTTCAACGCCTGGATCTGGGCGCCGAAATCTTCGGCGCCCAGGCCTGGGCGCTAAAAATACCTGGGTACGTGTTTTTTTCTAATTCTTTGTGGATTAGAACTCTGCAATTCTATCTTTCCACGAACTCTTCCCTATAAATACAGCCCCAAATTTGACGTTAAAAGAACACAACACACACAATTCATATTCTGAGTATTGACTCCAACCCTTAGCCTAAGCCTTACGCTGCGAAATTGTTCACGCGTTTTGTCGCAATCGATCCATAAATCGAAAAGAACGTATCCTGTCCCATAATTTTATATTCGTTAAATAAAAAAGGAGAAATAGCAAAGTCAAAGTGGTTAGTTTTCTGAGAACCGTGACGCACCTCTCAAGGGTGCGTCGTAATGTGTCCCTTTTCGATGATTTAACTGCTTTCCTCGCCCTTTTTATGAACTGTTAAACTAACTAAATCTGATTGTTCTACCACGCCTAACAAATATATTATTTTTGGGAAATTGGATTATCATGCTAGGTCCCTTAATTTAATCTAAATCATATAATCGCGATCGATTTAGTATTATATGTTACATATTGCTAAAATCAACTCAGATTTGTTTAATAGTTAACGCATGTCCCTTCAATTATTTATGCTGAGCTAGTAAGGATATCCTGCCTCTGGAGTTATCGACGAGCGAAGTACTCCTGTCGGTAGTTACAGTCCCCCGAACCCTCAATCTCTACCTTGCGGGTGTATGTTGAGAGATCCCCACACCAGGGATCACAAGGGAACCTACGGCCGTCATGGTCAAACATAATTGCACTCCCTTTATGTCACGATAACCGGGTTTTGTCAGTTTTTCTCATTGTTGTTAAAAACTGAATGGCGACTCCTATATTACTAGTCAATTGGGTGTAAACTCACAGGAAATCCAATTACACTTGATTGAATAAAAAGAAGCGTCACACCCACGAGGGACGAGGTCATGCATTAGCCTCGTGCTTTTTCGACCCCCACACACCCCTTAAAAATTTCAGAGTTGACATCCTTTTTTAACTCATCCGCACTCAGTAAGGCCTCGGCAACAACCAACGCATAATGGAATAGAAACTCTCCATCTGGCTGATCAAGGGGATCAACCTTATGTCAACGAAATCGCCATTGTTATTCCACAGTAAATAGTGGTTCAACAAGCAGAATACAAGTGCTCGAATATTCAATTTCTGTTCGGTCATATTTTTACTAGGTCTAAAGTGATATTTTACAAGCTTTGCCAAATTAACCTTATCACCCACAATGATCTCAGCGAGTATGTTAGCATCTAGTCCTAGGAAGGCCCCTATAGTTGTTTTACCCTCTTAAACAGTGCCAGGGGTAGCAGGAGTAGCATTGGTAGGATAACCAAGGATTGCGGCAAATTCATCTGGCAAAGGGCATACTTCATTGCCCCGAAAGACAAAAACATAGTGATCAGAATCCCAAAAGTTTAGGGCCGCATACAGAAAATTATAATCAATATTAATTTGTTGTAAGCCTAAGAATGCCTCTAAGTGGTATCCTTTCAACAAAGCCATTTCTGTGGGATTAATGGCTCTCATCCAGCGCCTAACAACTCGTTGGAGGGAGAAGGGAGGAATCGACATGGCAAGAGTAGGGAAGAATAAAAGCTAAGCAATTGCAAAAGAGAGGAAGATTGAGAGTGGTGAAAAAGAAAGACGTACTTAACCCCTATATATACACGAAAGCATCAAGTGACATCCTAATCCCATTCGGAAACGCGTTAAGAAATCCGGAACTAAGAAAAACTGCCAAAATAGATTTTCCAGTGCCCATGGTTGGGCGCTGAAATTTTTAACGCCTAGCTTGGGGCGCCGGAAATGTAGCCCAAGGCCCGGATCCTTCAAAACACGGAGTAGGAAAGGACTTAAAGCCGTATTAGTAGACACGAGGACCTGTTGTAATCAAGATCAAGCCCAAAGCACCTTTAGAGCCCGAATAGTGAAAACAAATGTTAAAGTTTGTCGAAACTTAGACTCATCTCAAAAAAAAATATGTGTACATTTTTCAAGGTGTGAGGGGGTCGAAAAAGCGCGAGGCTAATGCGTGACTTTGTCCCTCGTGGGTGTGACGATTCTTTTTATTCAATCAAATGTAATTGGATTTCCTGTGAGTATACACCCAATTGACTAGTAATATAGGAGTCGCCATTCAGTTTTTAACGACAATGAGAAAAACTGACAAAACCCGGTTATCGTGACATAAAGGGAGTGCAATTATGTTTGACCACGACGGCCGTAGGTTCCCTTGTGATCCCTGGTGTGGGGATCTCTCAATATACACCCGCAAGGTAGAGATTGAGGGTTCGGGGGACTGTAACTACCAAGAGGAGTAATTCGCTCGTCGATAACTCTAGACGCAGGATATCCTTATTAGCTCAACATAAATAATTGAAGGGACATGCGTTACCTATTAAACTAATCTGAGTTGGTTTTAGCAATATGCAACATATAATACTAATTCAATCGTGATTATCTGATTTAAATAGCATCTGATTTAAATAGCATTAAGGGACCTAGCATGATAATCCGATTTCCCAAAAATATCATATTTGTTAAGCGTGATAGAACAATCAGATTAGGTTAGTTTAACAGTTCATAAAAAGGGCGAGGAAAGCAGTTAAATCATCGAAAAGGGACACATTACGACGTACCCTTGAGAGGTGCGTCACGGTTCTCAGAAAACTAACCACTTTGACTTTGCTATTTCTAATTTTTATTTAACGAATCTCAATTATGGGACAGGATACGTTCTGTTCGATTTATGGATCGATTGCGACAGAACGCGTGAACAGTTTCGCAGCGAGAGGCTTAGGCTAAGGGTTGGAGTCAATACTCATAATATCATTGTGTGTTGTTGTGTGTCCTTTCACGTCGAAACTAGGGGCCTATTTATAGGGAAGAGTTCGTGGAAAGATAGAATTGCAGGAGTTCTAATCCACAAAGAATTAGGAAAAGAGACGTACCCAGGTTTTTTCAGCGCCCAGAGCTAGGCGTTGAAAATAGGGTCTGGGCAGTTTTGTTTAGTCAGATTCGGATTCTTATAATCCGTAGAGTTTGAGATTAATTCGAGTCTTTTAGCGCGTATCAATTTTATGACGGAATGCGTCTGGGCCCGTTACGAACTCTAGGCTCGTTAGGATTTTAATTAATACGTAACTCTTATTTCCGAATCCTATTAGGAATAGGATTCTCGCGGTTTTCTATCTCATTTAGGATTTATGTTGGAATGCAACACCTAATTCTGACAGGTTTCTATCCTTTATGATTTGCCACTTTTAGAAGCTACCTTTTACGGCAATTACTATTTTTAGCAGGTTTCCATAAATAGCAGGTTTCGGGTGAAATGAATTGGGGAATCGAGATTCGTTTATTTTATAGGAGATGCGTTGTCAAGTGGAGTTTTTATGCTTTCATCATCGAACCTTTCCCTTGCGGGAACGGGGACAAAAGTAGGTGTCTACAGTTAGCCCCCACTTTGACTGAGTCTTGGCGTAAGACGATGGTCAAAGTATTAGACGGAGTGCGTCATACAAGCCATGGTGTATGTGACCTGTTTTGCGAGGGTCTTACGAGCCCCCGAGTGATAACATTTGACTTAAGGGTCATCACTTGAAGTGTCGACATATCCCTCACGTGTCATTGGGATTTGTCAACTGATAGTATAGAAACTTCCTCACTTTGTCATCGGAAGGATCTAAAGGTGCGTAGAAACTCCCTCACTTTGTCATTGGGAGTAGCTACAGATGTTTTCGAAATTAAAGCTGTAAAGTGTAATTGATCCTGGCCAAGCCCAATCACGAGGTAAGACGTTTTTTTAAAGATTCTCATTTTCAGGGCTAGCTAAACGAGAAAACCCCCTTGTTTTTATAGGACGTAAAACGAAGGAAAATCCAGCACATCGTTCTTTTTTGGAAAAACGGTAAACCAATCCTTTAATTTTTGGAAAAAGGGAAAACCGATCCTTTAATTTTTGGAAAAAGGGAAAACCGATCCTTTAATTTTTGGAAAAAGGGAAAACCGATCCTTTAATTTTTAGAAAAAGGGAAAACCGAAAAAGGTTATCGCTGCAGCGACTAAGGACCTGCGCGGTTAGTGACGCAGACCCCGCCGGCTGAAGATGGCGAGCCTGTCCGCAGAGGGTGGACGCCCCGTCCGATAGAAGCGGACGAATCTGTTTTGATGTTTTGAAAATAAGGACCTACGCGATATGTGACGTAGACCCCGCCGGCTGAAGATGGCGAACCTGTCCGCTGAGGGTGGACGCCCCGTCCGATAGAAGTGGACGAATCTGTTTTGAAATTTATTTTGCTTTTTTGAAAATAAGGACCTACGCGGTTAGTGACGTAGACCCCGCCGGCTAAAGATGGCGAGCCTATTTTAAATTTGAAGATTTTATTTTTCGAAAACTGAGGACCTGCGCGGCTAGTGACGCAGACCCCGCCCACTGAGTGTGGGCGAGCCCATTTTGAATTTCTTATTTTGCCTATGTAGAAGGGCTTTTGTGATTACAACCTGTTGGTGGGTCGTAATATTTCCTGATTAGATGTGTCCTATAAGTGGGTCCACACTGTGTATATTTTTGTTTAACAATATATTATTTTTTTTGAGATATCCAAACATGATATGGTGTGTGGCGCAGTCTGGGAATGTGATTTTGATTGCGCGCTCCTTGTTGGAGTCCATTTTTTGCGAGCCCCCAAGCGTTGGGGCTCGTCGGTTGTTTTTTGTATCTTGTAATTATGTTTGGGGTCACGCTCGTATGTGCGAGCGACCTCCTATAGTAGTGTGCTACTTTAGCGAAGCCGTGGAGTGCGACTTTCAGTAAAGAAATTGGCAATTTTCAGTAAAGATACGACAGGGCCCAATAGAAGTTGGGGCCTTTTTTGAGCCTGGGTTCATTTTCGGCGCCCAGGCCTGGGCGTTGAAATAATTCACGCCCAGGTGGGGCGTTGAAAATGTTGTTTGGGCTGGTCTTTTGGCCTCTTGTTCATTCGTTTATTTCACTTGGAAGTTCTATGTATTCTCTTTTCTTTTGTTTTTTCTTTGTTTTTAGAACGTGATGATTTTCTTGAGAAGCCGTAGCCGATTGGTGGACTATGGTGCTTGTCGCTTTGGGGCGATTATTTTAAGGAACTGTTGCTCTTAAGGTGTACAATTATTGCAATAGTCGGGCGAGTCTATATGGCCCGAGGAACATACCTTGAGGTGTAAGACTTTGATCGCTCTTATATTTTTTGAACGTGTTCGTGAATGATGATATGTATGTGCGAACGAGCGTTCGTAGAATGGCCGTTGTGTGCAGTCCATTAATCAGTTTGCTTGAATCATTTTTTTTTGAGCAATGACTGATTTTGAATAGTTTGCTTAGAAGCTTGATAGGGGTCAGGTCCATTCATGAAGTGGGCTCAAACATCGTGCCCTTTCGATTGTTCGAACATTTGCTTCGAGATTTTTTTTTCATTTTGCTATGGTTGTTTCGTAGCTTGGAGCCCCCAAGTATGCATATTGGGATGCTTCCTTTTGGCGTACGATTTTTGTAGGTTCTCTCGAGATAGATGCCTTGGGGTTCCGCTCGTGTAGGTGCGAGCTATCCCTACCGTGGTAGGTAATGTTTTGCTACCTTTAATCCTTAATGTAGAAGTCGTGTGGCTTTCATTTTGAATTTGGGCGATAAGTATTCTTTGCCTCTTTTACACCTGCTCTTTAGTGCAATATGCCTTACTCTTTTTTAGACTTGTATCGTGGGACGGTTGAACTTATGGTGCGACGTAGGCTTGTGTGGCCTAACAACATGTATTAGAACATTTCTCCAGGTGTTGGGATATCTTTATTATTTTTGCATTGGAGTACCTCATCACGCCTCGTTCAGGTGCTCGAACAAGTGTAGCACCTTCTGCGTGAGTTTGCACGGCTTATTACTTCGTTCGATGCGCGGATTCATAGGTGTTTCTTACTTATTTTTATATCTGGGCAAAATATGGCTAGCAGAAGGATTCAGCGCCCAGGCTGGGGCGTTAAAGATATCGGCGCCCAGCTCTGGGCGTTGAAATGATTTATGGGCAGAACTTTGACAGTATTTTTTCTTTCGCTTTTTTTTGGAACGATGTAGACTGTGTAACGGGCGCTTTATAGGGCGAGCGTTATGTGCAGTGGTTTGATCGGAGTTTTGGTGACTCGCGATTTTCAGTTACCCTTGTTAGTGGGGTGACTTTATATATTCTAAGTAGTGCTTAGAATTTGGGAGGGGTTGTAGTCATTCTAAGGTTTGTTTTTCACAATTTAAAGCTTAGGATTGTGCCCCTATGATGTATAGCATTAGCGTCGAGAATTTGCGATGAAATCGTCATTTCGAGCATTTTTAAAGTGTTTTTCTCAAGCCCCCAATTGTAGCTACGGGATTGGCTTGGTGCTATAATGCTTTGCATACGTTTTTATGCATTCATGGTGACATGGATCATGAATAGTTTGAACCAGACTCGTTTAGTGCGAGGTACGTTCGAGTAGTGATTTTGCTGCTTCTCTTTTAAATGTCGTATTGTGCGACATTGCCATGGTCAAGGTAGTCACATGTTGAAGTGTGCCTTGTCCAAAAGCTAGGTGCCTTTCTTTACCCATAATCGTATTTAAAAATCTTTTTGACTCACTTGCAACGTCGGGATAAACGCATACTTAGATTAAAACAACGACACTTTATTATGTTCGAAAAAGTCTTTGAAAATTATTTGGAACTTATTAAAAATCCGAGTCCTACTGTGTACAATCCGAGGTGTCCTAGGCAAGTTGACTTATAGAAGGGTTCGTACAGGATCACATGAGTGAATCAAAATACTGTTACGATTTTTGGAATGCTGTCTAAGGATTTGCTGGAAGCCAAGGTGCAGGCGTCAAGGTATACTTGTGCCCGTCTGGCATATACTTTAGGCTTTTAGGGCCATCTTTTCCAGAATTGCGGGAATATAAACCGTTTTCAAATTGACTTAGATTTACTTGATGTATGTCTGCACAAAGGTCAAGGTATACTTAGTTCTTTCCCTAGCTCTTTCATTTCAATTTTTAGCCCCAGTTGCTATTATGTCTTCCCATTAATGATGCTTTTTGATTTCAATTTTAGATGCCCGTGTCATATGTCTGAGTAGGGTGAGCCTCGGTTAAGTGCCAAGTCCTATTGACAATGTCTGTTTTTTTTTCAAAAGGGGATTCACGAGCATTTGAGTTACCATGAACGGGTGCCCTGAGTTCGAAGGAACGATGGGGCGATGCCGTAGAACAATCTTTTTCATTGTAAGCTTACTGCCTTTACTACTTGTTGGCGATCATGACTGTGTCTATTGGTGAAAGGTCTTTAAGCGAACGACTATGTCTAGTGGTGAAAGAAAGTCTTTAAGTTGAGTTAGTTCGTTTTTAGGGAGGGTCAAGTTGAGTACTTTAGAGGTCATGGACGCTTGCACTAGCCCCCATTCAATTGAGGCAAAGCGATCTTTTGAGTCTTGGCTAAGTGCCTAGGAGTGTGAGTGCTCCTTCTGGCAAGGGCACGTGCCCTTATTATTTTCCGATGTGTGCTCATTAATTTTGATGACTTGGATTCTTCTTTTGACTTAAGTTTTTCTTTCGACTTGGATTGCAAGTAATTAAATTTCAATAAGGGACTTTATTTCTTATTCTTGTTTTTCTATAGGCTTTAATATCTTTGCAAATTGGTTGGACCGAATCATGGATTGCCTACGTATCCGCCTTTAATTTGGAATCAGGTCTTGCGTAGTTCTTAGCCTAGAAAATGGTTTCATAAAATGCCGATTTTAAACAAGTATGTTCTGAGGTGGAAACATATTATTTGAAACGGTAGAATAAGTGAAGTTTATTATTATTTAAATCTGCTGCCTTGCCGTAAGCCAAAAAATTTGTTTTATATTTTTGAGTACATGTATTTTCTTTTCATGTGTTTTTTTTTGGTACGTATACCTGAATACGTGTTGTACCCCTCCAAGTGTTCGTTATTTTTCCGTGCATGTGCGGATAAAATGACGAGCACTTCTGGACAAATTTTTCAGCAAGCAAAGAGATTCGGCGCCCAGGTTTGGGCGGTAAAGATTTCGGCGCCCAGCGCTGGGCGCTGAAAATGGTTTCTGGGCGGATATTTTTTGGTGCGCTAAATGCTTCTTTAATTTTCTTTTTAGACTAACTTTAGAGGCGCTTTTGCAAAGTTTCTTTTTTATTATTCACATTTTATTATTTTTTTGCACTTTTCATTTGTTTCCTTTTTTTGTTTGTGACTCAAGACGGCTTGAAAGATGGGTGGAATGAGATAGGGTAATTTGTATAGGTATTGGTCAAGCATAAGGATTACATCTGCTAGGATTCACAATTTGCAGCCTCAGGCTAGTGTCATGAGTTTAAATCAACCAATTAAGGTCAATGAGTAGTATGGGGACGGCTTAAGGGTATATCAACAGGATGTATCCACACGAGTTATATGGTCATTATGCTAATGGTGGTGTAAGAACAGGTTTTGGGCTTTGGAAATGATGGGCATGACGCACGTGTCAATGGCCGTGCGTGGTTTGCGGTTGATAACAAGTTCAAAAACAAGAGTTGAGGTAATGGTTTCTTGGGTTATGGCAATGAGAACATGGATGGGTTAAATGAGCTGAACAGGGACCCCAGAGCGAAGGCGTCTAAGAGCATAAGGATTGGAAAGGGTAGACATCGTAGAATTTTATGATTTGGATTGGTTGACTCAATTCTTTTCCTTCGTTTACTTGGGTAGATTTCGCAGGTACGGGCTAAGTATTTCATGGCTCTTTTCGCTCTCCCTTTTCTCTTTCTCTTTTTGCTTGGGATTTCTCCCCAACATAAATCCTTCAATCAATTTTTTGTTTGGGCTAAAAGGTAGATGGTTTGGTCTTTGAGTCACGAGGCGAGACTTAGTGAGCCTCGTTTGGTAGGCCTATAGTGGACCTTTAACTTTAGTAGGCCTAGGGTGGACCTTTAATTTTAGTTGGCCTAGGGTGGACCTTTAAATTATCTTACTTTGCAAGCATATTTAGTCGTTTCTTAAAATGTGCAAATAGCGTAGATTCAAAATGTTGTTTTTACCTTATTGAAATTTAACGAAAGAATTACATCGAAAATAATTTTTTTTGTTTCTTTTCAGACTCCAGTTTCTGGGATTTATTTGGAATTCGTGATTTAGACTCGAACTTTCATTAATTTTCTGATTATAACCCGTGTATGAATACAAGGAGGTGGCCTAGACTCAAAATAATGACGCGGCGTAAGCCTATAATACTTGACCAAGCAACTCTCAGACTTAGGCTAATTGGACCATAACTTTCGTTGGTTGACACTTTAGATTTTAACCCTTGGGTGTTCATTTGTCATGCGCCATTTTGCTTAATGTTGGCAAGGTAGTTAATTGGGGAGATCGAATTTTTATTTTTGCAAGGCTAGAATCATTAGTGCGGCTTCTCTCTTAGTGTGTATTGCTTTACCCCAATGGTAGCCTTATGGTATGCCGATTTGGGTATTTTCATGGTTGGTCATGTTGCATTCATGGAAAATCTTTTAGTCCGTACTTAGTAGTATTTCAAGGAGCGAGTGACTCGTGAGGACTATGATAGTCGTGACCCAATGTGATTATAAGCCTTGAGGCCATTAATTTTTTTCTTTGCCAATGGTGTTGACACCTTAGGTTCACTTTGGGGGTTGTGCGACTATGTGGGAATGATTTTCAGAATGTGACTGTTTCCATTTTGCAAATACTATAATATATTCTTTTTATTGGTGAGAGAGAGTATTGAGGCCGTAGACTCTTAGCAAGGGATGAAAATTACATATGGATGCTTTATTGATTTAAATGTTAGAAAGGGAGACTCAATATGGTTTAACCTTTTAATTTGCAGAACGACACCAAGCATTAGTACCGATTCTATGGATAAGACAACCAAGACTTAGGATTTAGATTGTACTTTGGCATAGCCTAGTCTAGACTCGGATTTACTTTTTATTTGAACATTATTTTTTTTTCTTGAAGACTTTATTCGAACACCATTTTTTTTAATTCTTTGCCCATGTGACATTCAAGGTCGTTTAATTAGCATGCTCGGTTTTGGTGCCGAGCATTGTCGTCGTAGGAGGCCTAACAACGACACAAAGAGTTATTTTATTTTTCACAAGTCGCTTTTTAGAATCGAGTGCCTTTCATACGCCCTCGCAGCAATTTTTTTTTCACGAAAAGTTTTTTTTTTGCTACGTATTTTCTTCATGCGTGGGCACCAAGGCAGCTGTGCCTGACCGAAAGGTCAGGCAGCAACTTCAGCGCCCAGCAGTGGGCGTTAGAAATATTGGCGCCCAGCCAGGGGCGCTGAAAATGCGTCCCTGGCTGGTTCTCGTTTTCAGTTTTCGTCTACTTTTGTTTTTGCGACTTTAAATTTGCGTGCTTGCCCTATAACGTCCTTTACGCGTTGTGCAGCGTTTGTGGGATTCGTTACGGCCATCCTGAGCGTCGCTTATTTTTGTGGCGATCCTTCGGGCTTGCGGAACACGTATTTTGGTATAACTCTTTGGCCAATTGGTTCATGAATGTTTGGGAAATTTTTAAGGTCGTTGGTTTCTTATCATTATTTGTCTAGCATTATTCGTACGCACAATCATAACATAGTCACACAGTTCGCTACACATACCTACATTACAAACATGGATTTGAAACTTAAATATGTCACGTAGTTTATGATAGGCTTCTATGGGTAGTATTTGCGCCTGGCTTGGTACCGCTTCTATCGTAGATCCAACACATGCCCCGGTCGAGGTAGTGTCTTCAACAGACGAATTTCGCTCAAGAGGCCAACCCGCAAGTGCAAGCCAAGGGGGCATGCAGGCGAGAGGGACCTAATGAGCGAGCGATTGGGTTCGGGATAGGTGTACTACCTGCACAAGTACCGAGTGGGAAACATGCGCGGCGTATGCACCCCCCTATTGGCGAAAAAAGGTATCCTTAGTCCCAACTCCCGAGGGAGCCGAGATTCGTTATGATGTTCTGCCCGTTCACATTAATATGCTGATTTTCAGGTCGTCCCAACTTGATGGGGAAATAAACGCGGGGTAGGATCGTTTCACCCTTCGGCTATTTTGATTACCTACAAGCACGAGTATTTCCTTCACTATCCCTAGTGGAGTCGCCACTGTGAGGGGGTCGAAAAAGCGCGAGGCTAATGCGTGACCTTGTCCCTCGTGGGTGTGACGATTCTTTTTATTCAATCAAGTGTAATTGGATTTCCTGTGAGTATACACCCAATTGACTAGTAATATAGGAGTCGCCATTCAGTTTTTAACGACAATGAGAAAAACTGACAAAACCCGGTTATCGTGACATAAAGGGAGTGCAATTATGTTTGACCACGACGGTCGTAGGTTCCCTTGTGATCCCTGGTGTGGGGATCTCTCAATATACACCCGCAAGGTAGAGATTGAGGGTTCGGGGGACTGTAACTACCGAGAGGAGTAATTCGCTCGTCGATAACTCCAGAGGCAGGATATCCTTACTAGCTCAGCATAAATAATTGAAGGGACATGCGTTAACTATTAAACTAATATGAGTTGGTTTTAGCAATATGCAACATATAATACTAATTCGATCGTGATTATCTGATTTAAATAGCATTAAGGGACCTTGCATGATAATCCGATTTCCCAAAAATATCATATTTGTTAGGCGTGATAGAACAATCAGATTAGGTTAGTTTAACAGTTCATAAAAAGGGCGAGGAAAGCAGTTAAATCATCGAAAAAGGACACATTACGACGCACCCTTGAGAGGTGCGTCACGGTTCTGAGAAAACTAACCACTTTGACTTTGCTATTTCTTCTTTTTATTTAACGAATCTCAATTATGGGACAGGATACGTTCTTTTCGATTTATGGATCGATTGCGACAGAACGCGTGAACAGTTTCGCAGCGAGAGGCTTAGGCTAAGGGTTGGAGTCAATACTCATAATATCATTGTGTGTTGTTGTGTGTCCTTTCACGTCGAAACTAGGGGCCTATTTATAGGGAAGAGTTCGTGGAAAGATAGAATTGCAGAGTTCTAATCCACAAAGAATTAGGAAAAGAGATGTACCCAGGTATTTTCAGCGCCCAGGCCTGGGCGCCGAAGATTTTGGCGCCCAGAGCCAGGCGTTGAAAATAGGGTCTGGGCAGTTTTGTTTAGTCAGATTCGGATTCCAAAAATCCGTAGAGTTTGAGATTAATTCTAGTTTTTTAGCGCGTATCAAATTTATGAAGGAATGCGTCTGAGCCCGTTACGAACTCTAGGCTCGTTAGGATTTTAATTAATACGTAACTCTTATTTCCGAATCCTATTAGGAATAGGATTCTCGCGGTTTTCTATCTCATTTAGGATTTATGTTGGAATGCAACACCTAATTCTGACAGGTTTCTATCCTTTATGATTTGCCACTTTTAGAAGCTACCTTTTACGGCAATTACTATTTTTAGCAGGTTTCCATAAATAGCAGGTTTCGGGTGAAATGAAATGGGGAATCGAGATTCGTTTATTTTATAGGAGATGCGTTGTCAAGTGGAGTTTTTATGCTTTCATCATCGAACCTTTCCCTTGCGGGAACGGGGACAAAAGAAGGTGTCTACACAAGGCAATATAGAAAAAATAATAATCAAGGTCATTCTTCGAAACACAAAAAAAAAAAAAAATCAAGTCGTTGGTTTCTCAAATTAAAAAGCGTTTATTTGTCAAAAAGATCAATCCGGTCCAAAGTAAGCTCGATGTATTAATTATTGAAAAATGAAGCAAACTTTGTCGCTCGAAAAATGAAGTCGCACTCCATGACTTCATCAAAGTAGCATACCACTACAAAGATCGCTCGCACTTACGAGCATGATCCCAAACAGGATTAAGGACGTTATAAAATACGTACTTCTCTTGGCAAAAAACGACCACCAAGCACAAATGCTTGGGGGCTCGAAAGAAAGAAAATATGCCTTTCAAAAAAGGGATGCAAGTTGAAACAACGTTTCCAAGCTACGTCCCGTGCTTGGACAAATTCAAAAATGAACTCGACCTCAAAGAAAAAGGTCTCCATTAACATTCACGTATGGTCCCACCGGTCATTTCACAAGGACCCAAGTAATGGCATAACTAGGCCAGTTCTAAACGGTGACATACATCCTATGAGCCGCAAAGACTAGTTCAAAACCACGAAAGGCAAACGACCACGAAACGATGGTCCGTTTAGACACGTTGCCAACCCACATTCAGGTTGCAGCTAAATCCGAGCATCCCTCGAAAGATTTCGCTCTTACAGGAATGAATAAAAAACAAATTCTCAAAAGAAATCCCAAGAACAAATGAAGTAGGGACTGGCCTACCTCGATCGGGCAAGATCGCGCCACGAACCATGCGAGTCCCAAATCGAAAAGACGAATTCAGGTTCGCCCACCTTCAGCGGGCGGGGTCTGCTAACTAACCGCGCAGGTCCTCAGTTTTCGAAAACGAAAAGAAAATAAAATCTTCAAAACAAAAACAGGCTCGCCCACCTTCGGCGGGCGGGGTCTACGTCACAAACCGCGTAGGTCCTTATTTTCAAAACATCAAAAAAGATTCGTCCACTTCTATCGGACGGGGCGTCCACCCTCAGTGGACAGGCTCGCCCAGCTTCAGCGGGCGGGGTCTGCGCCACTAACCGCGCAGGTCCTTAGTCGCTGCAGCGATAACTTTTCCTGGTTTCCCTTTTCCAAAAATCAAAGGATGGTTTCCCTTTTCCAAAAATCAAAGGATGGTTTCCCTTTTCCAAAAATCAAAGGATTGGTTTTCCGTTTTTCCAATAAAAGAGCGATGTGCTGGATTTTCCTTCGTTTTACGTCCTACAAAAACAACGGGGTTTTCTCGTTTAGCTTACCCTGAAAATGAGAATCTTTAAAAACGTTTTACCTCGTGATTGTGCTTGGCCAGGCCTAGTTACACTTTATAGCTTTGATTTCGAAAACATCTTTAGGTACTTCCAATGACAAAGTGAGGGAGTTTCTATACTACTAGATAACAAATTCCAATGACGCGTGAGGAATGTGTTAACACTTCAAGTGATGACCCTTAAGTCAAAAGTTATCAGTCAGGGGCTCGTGAGACCCTCACAAAACAGGTCACATACGCCATGGCTTGTAGGACGCACTCCGTCTAGTACTTTGACCATCGTCTCATCTCGAGACTCAGTCAAAGTGGGGGCTAACTGTAGACACCTACTTTTGTCCCCATTCCCGAAAGGGAAGGTTCGATGATGAGAACATAAATCTCCACTTGGCAACGCATCTCCTACAAAATAACGAATCTCAATCACCCTTTCATTTTCGGCCAAAGTTACTATTTATAGAAACCTGCTAAGAATAGTAACTGCCGTAAAAGGTAGTTGTTAAAAGTGGCAAAATCATAAAAGATAGAAACCTGTCAGAATTAGGTGTTGCACTCCAACATAAATCCTAAAAGAGATAGAATTTGCATTCCTTGTATAATTCGAAAATAAGAGTTACGTATTAATTAAATTCCTAACGAGCCTAGAGTTCGTAACGGGCCCAGACGCATTCCGTCATAAGTTAATACGCACTAAAAGACTCGGATAAATCTCAAAAGCTCCGTATTCTAAGAGTCCAAATCTAACACAGAACTCGGCCCAGATCCCATTTTCAACGCCTGGATCTGGGCGCTGAAAGTGCCTGGGGCCGTTTTATCTCCGAATTCTTTTTGGATTCGTATCTTAAAATCTATCTTTCCACACACTCTTTTTCTATAAATACAGCCTAAAACCGATGTGAAACGGAGACAATTCCATAATCTGAGTATTGACTCTAGCCTTAAGCCTAAGCCTCACGCTGCGAAATTGATCCATCATTCTGTCGCAATCGACCCAAAAGTCGAACAGAACGCATCCTGCCCCTTGTAGCTTGATGAATTCAGCCTAAATACTGGAACATTGCTTGGAAACCCGAGATTCGTTAAATAAAAGGAGAAATAGCAAAGCCAAGTGGTTAGTTTTCTGAGAACCACAACCCACCTCTCAAGGGTGCGTTGTAATGTGTCCCTCATATGATTTAATCGCTTTCATCACCCTTTTATAAGATTGTCAAACTATTAATTTGATTGATCTATCACGCCTAATAAGATAATACCTTGGACAATTGAATTATCATGCTAGGTACCTTAAATCAATCTAAATAAGATAATCACGATCGATTTAGTATTATGTGTTGCATATTGCTAAAATCAATTCAGAATAGTTTAATAGTTTAACGCATGTCCCTTAATCATTTATGCTGAGCTTGTAAGGATAACCTGCCTCTTGAGTATTATCGATGAGCACTCCTCTCGGTAGTTATAGTCCCCCGAACTCTCAATCTCTGCCCTGCGGGTGTACGTTGAGCGATCCCCACACCAAGGACCACAAGGGAACCTTTGGCCGTCGTGGTCGAACATAATGGCACTCCCTTTATGTCACGATAACCGGGTTTTGTCAGTTTTTCTCATTGTCGTTAAAAACTGAATGTTGACTCCTATATTACTAGTCGATTGGGTGTAAACTCATAGGAAATCCAATTACACTTGATCTGACAACGTCACGCCCACGAGGGACGAGGTCACGCATTATCCTCGTGCTTTTTCGACCCCCTCACAACTAGCTATTATATTTACACATACCTCTATTGTTTCTGTTTTTTGGTGATTATTAATACTTTGTGATGAACATAGTCATGTACTCCGTAGAATTTTGCAGGATTTGTCTAAATACTTACTACTACTTAATACTACCATCTATTACTAATTTTAATTGATAATTTAAGATATTAATAGTTGAAATATTTACTAACAACCGTGAAAACAAAAGTAGTTTGGTAGGCCCTTTGTTTGGTATGAAGCCCATACTTAATATAAATCTAAATATCAAAAATAACTTCTGCCACATTCTCATTATCGTAAATTTTTTATACGGAGCACGAATAATAATTTATTCGCTCATATTATTGAAGTTTTAAGAGCATGTTGATTGAAATTTTGACTAATATATCGTAATCAACTATGTCCAAAGTCATAAGATCTAGATGATGAAGTTTCTTTATTATTTATATGTTTACAATAACAAAATATTTTTTATATATTAATGTAAATGATTGCAATGTCACTTTAAAGTTTCGTGCAAAATAAAATTTATATATGTAAATGGTGATTCACATTTGATGATGGGGCGGGTTAGATTTTAGATTGATCTGACGACAAAGTTGAACGTAGATGATTGAATAACGTTGACTAACAAGAAGAGAGTTTTGGTGGATGGGCATAGGATAACATGTACCCACCTTGGTGATGGAGGAGTTTGAATTAATCGGATTAGAGAATACTCACCCAATCCTAATTATGTATGTCACTTTTAATTTATTTTTTCCATATTATAGCTAATACAATAAATTTTGATACTTCGTAATAAACTTATCTCAATATATTTAAAATTTAGTTGAAAGAAAAATTGGATTATTCACCGAATATAGGGATGTCAGATTGTCAATGGGGCGGGTTTTTTGGGAGATCCCCCTATGCATCCGCCCCAAGTGGGCAGCGTCGCAGCGATGGAGGAAAGTTTATTGGGTGGTGGGGTTAAAAATGTATTCGTCGCGGGTGATGGAGCGACGATGGATTTTAGATTGGACCCACCCGAGTCGCTAATATCCTTCATCTGATTGATTATATATATATATATATACATATATATATATATATATATATATATATATATATATATATATATATATATATATATGGATATAAGTACTATTAACTTACATATTGTAATGTTTTGTTTATTTACTCAATAACTCCAATTAGGAGAACGAATTTTTCAGAGGCTCTATAATAGAGTTTTAAAATTCAAAACTCTATTACAAAATAGAAGTCGAGTCTAGGGGAGGGTATGGATACACGGGAAGGGAGGTGATGAAGCGGGGATGAATTTTATTTTTTACCTCTCGATACGGGGGTTGGGAGGGGTGGGTATCTTTCCTATCGCGGAAGGAGGGGATGAATATGATACATGTACGCGGGTGGGGGTGCGCAAGTCCTTCCTCGCCTCAAAGTTATCTCTAATTCAATGAAGTAAATTGTCTAGATAGGTGATAAGTGATCGGGTAATGAGGTTGACGAGCCAACTGTGCGAGAATTAAGTGGGTATTACTATCGAAGTGAAGGGCGGGGTGTGATGAGCGACATTTATGTCGCTCTTAGCTTAGGATTTCATGTTAGTTTATTATGCTTTTTCATAGTTTTATAGCTTTTCGTATGATTTAAGTTTCTTTCCATCTTGTGCTTTATAGGTTATTATGGTGAAATATGATGGAAACAAGTAGAATTGAGGCAAAACAGGGGGTGTGCGACCGAACAGAAATTCGTGCGCCCGAACAGTGCTGAACTGGCGGACTCTTGGAAGATGGAGCTTTGTGCGACCGAACAACCCTTTTTGTTCGATCGCACAAAAGCCCCTTTGTGCGATCGAGCTCTGTTAAACGGTTGCACAAATTGCATTTTGGAGACAGAATTCCCCAATTTTGGTAAACGACCGCACATGATTTCGTTCGACCGCACAGGAATTTGTGCGCCCACACATGATTAGCTGTTCGACCAAATTGAAGTACGAAGAAGACATGAGCAAAGAAAAGATCATTTGACCGAACATGATTTTCTGTTCGGTCGCACATGACGAAGGAGTTCGTCTTCGCTTCGTTTGCTCGCACAGGATTTAAAGGTTGCTCGAATAAGCTTTCTATGTTCGATCGCACAGAGGGTATGTGCGACCGAACAGTTGCGCGGGGTGCAGATTTTCGAATTAAAACTTCTATTTGAGGAAACTTATAAATAGATTTTTCATTTTAATTTTTGAACATTCAACTTTTACATTTACATTTTTAGAATTCCCAATTACATTTTCAGCATTTTCTAGAGAGAGAAACTCCTTACTTTGAAGCTTCAAGTTGTAATTTCTTCTACTCTTTCAATTCCTTGCAATTTTAATTCAAGTTCTTAGTTCTTTGTTCATTCTATTTTGTTATTGTTCTTTGATTGTTCTTCAACTTCTTGAATTCCTCTTTGCTTTGATTTTAGTTTCATTGATTCTCAATTCTTTAATTGATTTTGCAATTGAATGCTCAACTTCTTGATTCTTTCCTTCTACTCCTTCAATTACATGATTGCTTGCCTAGAATTCATGAATTTCCTAGTTTCAAGTATGTGTAGTGAGTAGATTAGGTTAGGGAAAGGGGAGAATCTAGGGGCTTAATTAGGGGAAATTGATGGTTGAATGTTGATTGATTGATGTAATTAAATTTGATTTAGTGATAGGATATCCATGACTAATTGAGTAGTAGTTGCAAATACTAATTGATTGTAATTGATTGGATTGCATAGGCTAGGTTTGGCAAGACATTGTGAGCCTATTTTATGCAAGTGAATGGTGGTTCCTATATGCAAGTTTATCTAGTTTAGGATTAGGCGAAAGCTCTTCCATAGATTAGATGCTTGGCGTGCTCCATCCGAGAGGTGGCGAGCACGTCATTCGATTCCATTCCCCTATGCACTAAGTCGTTGCATCATCATGATTGCTTGATTGTTTAGATCGTTTCCCCCATTTCCCTAGGCTATCCCCGACTCCCTAGCATTTCCCTATATTGTTTAATTCCTTGATTGATTAGCTTAGTTTTCTTAGAAATTAATTCAAACCAACTCTTGTCTAAACTAGCTTAACGCCTTGGCTCAATGCACACCGTTTTTATGGGACGATCCCTATGCTTGCCGCTATAGCAATATAGCCGGTTAGTTAGTGGATAATAAATTTTGTTTGGTCGGGTGGTTTTCTTTTCGACGACGGAAAAACGCCTTATCAAAACGGCGCCGTTTCCGGGGAACGGTCGTTGTTATTGAGTTTTGTTGAGACTAGTTTACCTTTAGAAAAATACTAAAATATTGCATTCTTGTTTGCTTTCTTTTCCTTTGCAATACTCACGTGTTTCTTTGAGTTTGTATGCTTGATAGGGGTCGTGCACGTCAAAGGTCTCTCCACCCTCTTGACCTTGAATTGGAGAGGACGTTAAGGAGATTAAGGCGCGTTCGAACTCGCTCATCAAGTCACAACCGATTTGAATCCTTATAGGTGTGGACAAGAAGAGAGTGAGCAAGCCTTTGTAACAATGGCGCTCCCGGTTAAGAATTTGGGTATACCGGGAGCATTTGAAGCAACATGCGGTATCCAAGCTCCCACAACTAATGCAAATAACTTCAAAATCAAACCCGCTTTGATTAACTTGGTTCAAATCCATCCTTTTTGTGGGAAGAGCAACGAGTCACCACATGAGCACCTAAAGCAATTCGAACATTATTGTGATACAATCAAACACAATGGTGTGACTTCGGACTATGTGTTGTTGACTCTATTCCGTTTCTCTCTCCTAGGGCGAGCTAGTGATTGGCTTGACAAGGAGGTCAAGACCAACTCACTTCGCACTTGGAACGAGGTGACTAGCGCGTTTTTGAGCAAGTTTTACTCTCATGGAAAGACGGCGGAATATCGCCACAAAATTCAATCATTTGAGCAAAAGCGGGATGCATAGCTTTTTGAATCTTGGGACCGATTCAAAGAATACCAAAGGAAATTCCCTCACCATGGGATCCCTAAGTGGTTGCTACTCCAAACCTTCTATTTGGGGTTGAGCCCGACCTCCAAAACGAGTCTAGATGTGGGGGCGGGTGGTCCCATCATGAACAAGACCGAAGATCAAATTAAGGAGATAATTGAGGATGTGGTCCAAAATTATCAAGCTTGGCATGTTGGTGCAAGGGACTATGATGGCAAGGGTAGGAATGATGATGGTAAAGGGTCGGTATATGCTATGGAGCAAGCAAGGATCATTAAGAAGCTTAGCTCGAGATTGGAAAATCTAGAGAGCACACAAAGTCAACCACCATCGCCATCAACTATTCCACCGCCTTTGGCAACTCTTCTCACCAAGGGGAAGAGCACGGTGAGTTCCTATGACACTATGCCTCCGGGCACATCTTTTTGTGATAATTGTCAAGATTTTGGTCATTTCCCCAATGCTTGTCCTTTGGCTCTATTTATAGTGAGTGCAGCTGTATTTAGTGCATGTCCCCAAAATTCTATTGGAAGTTCGGCCTAACCCATCATTGATCTAACCATGTCTAGCAAGGTTCTGTTCCTCCGTTCCGACACACCGTTCCATTGTGGTGTTCCAGGAGGAGTCAATTCTGATAGAATTCCACATTCTTTCAGATGGTCATCAAATTCATAGCTCAGATATTCACCGCCTCTATCAGACCGCAGTGCCTTAATCTTCTTGCCTAATTGATTCTCTACTTCACTCTGAAATTCCTTGAATTTGTCAAAGGATTCAGACTTATGCTTCATTAGGTAGACATAACCATATCTATTGAAGTCATCAGTGAAAGTGATAAAGTAGCTGAAACCACCTCTAGCATTTGTACTCATTGGTCCACATACATTTGTATGGATTAAACCCAATAGTTCAGTTGCTCTTTCTCCAACTTTAGAGAAAGGTTGCTTTGTCATTTTGTCAAGTAAACATGATTCGCACTTACCATAATCGTCTAAGTCAAATGGTTCTAGAATTCCTTCCTTTGAAGTCTTTCCATGCGTTTCAAGTTAATATAGCCTAATCGATAAAGCCACAGATAGGTGAGATCTGAATCATCCTTTTTGGCCTTTTTGGTATTTATGTTATGAACTTGTTTGTCGTGATCTAATAAATAAAGTCCATTGACTAATCTAGCAGATCCATAAAACATCTCTTTAAAATAAAACGAACAACTATTGTCTTTTATTAAAAAGGAAAATCCTTTAGCATCTAAGCAAGAAACAGAAATGATGTTTTTAGTAAGACTTGGAACATGGAAACACTCTTCCAGTTCCAAAACTAGCCCAGAGGGTAACGACAAATAATAAGTTCCTACAGCTAATGCAGCAATCCGTGCTCCATTTCCCACTCGTAGGTCGACTTCACCCTTGCTTAACCTTCTACTTCTTCTTAGTCCCTGTGGATAGGAACATAAGTGTGAGCCACAACCTGTATCTAATACCCAAGAAGTTAAATTAGCAAGTATACAGTCTATAACGAAAATACCTAAAGATGGAACGATTGTTCCGTTCTTCTGATCTTCCTTTAGCTTTGGACATTCTCTTTTGTAATGGCCT
Source organism: Spinacia oleracea (assembly GCF_020520425.1). Taxonomy (NCBI): domain Eukaryota; kingdom Viridiplantae; phylum Streptophyta; class Magnoliopsida; order Caryophyllales; family Amaranthaceae; genus Spinacia; species Spinacia oleracea. The sequence goes on along the minus strand of NC_079492.1, from coordinate 23,651,667 downwards.
ATTCCATGACAATTAAGACAGCTTGATGTGGACTTGTCCTGCTTTGATTTAGCATTGCCCTTGGACTTTCCACCTTTCTTGAAGGTTCTCCTCTTAGCCCTGAGTAAATCTTTGGCTTCACAGTCCAGTATTATCTCAGCCTTTCTGACAAGGTGCACAAATTCTGCAACTGTTTCTTCTCTTGGTTCACTTAGGTATAGTTGCTTGAAGCGACCAAACCCACTGTGAAGTTAATTGAGCAAGATAGAGACTGCCATCCTTTCGCTTATTGGTGTTCCTAGCAGACTTAGGCGATCAAAATATGAAAGCATAAGCTCCACATGGAACCGCAGTGGGACGCCTACCCTCTGTTTAGTGCAAAGGAGCTGAACATGTGTTTCTTGGACCTCCATCCTATAACACCTGTTAGGAGAACTAACCTTTAGACCAGACATTGATTCAATCAACTCATGGACGTTTAGGTCCCTGTCCTCCGTGCTTCCACGACAGATATCCCTCAGATTCTTGATGAGCATAAAAGGTTCGTAAGCTACAAACCTTCTAGCCCATTCATCAGGGATATTGTTCAGCATGAGACTCATAACCTTTTTGAGATCCGCATCCCAGGCGGAAAATCTTTCATGGGTCATGTCTCTGGCATAGTAGCTTGGCATGGGATGTAACAGCACATACTCAAGTCCATTGAGTCTGACTATTTCAACTAGCTTAGCTTCCCATTCAAGAAAATTTGTTAGGTTCAACTTGACCATAAGCTCAGAACCCATGATGATGTTTTGATTGTTGTTTGTCATAGTTAAACTATAATAGAAAGAGAATAAACAAATAAATAATCATTCACAGTTTCTCTTAATAAACATAAATTCTAGCATGCATGCATAATTTAATGTTCATTAAGCATTTTATTCAAGTTATGTGTTCCGGCAGGTGTGAATAAAATGATTCCAAGACCCTAAAACCCATTGAAGAATTAAGCACATTATGTATTTAGACTCAATTCTAAAATCTTTTAGGTAAGCAAAAACCTTTTGCTAATAGTCTAGAAACTACTCTTGGTTGATAGGCACGTCTAAGAACTTATTAGGTAAACCTATCGATTTTGCCACGACATAAAAGGACTCCTTACTTATATCGTTGAGTTTCACCAAAACTAACATGTACTCACAATTATTTGTGTACCTTACCCCTTTAGGATCAATAAGTAACACCTCGCTGAGCGTAAAACTATTACTAGATTGATGTAAAGGTTATCCAAGTATGTGTTATTTTGGCATGGCACCTTTTAACTCAATTTTTAAGTTTGGAACTTAAGGCTCTTACTATGTTGGTTAGATTTTAAGTGAACTTAAATCCTTAATCATGCACATAATCAAGCCACAATCTCATGCATATTTAAGACATATTTAAAAGCAATAAATAACTTAAAGCATGCATAAGATAAATGTGATCTAGTATGGCCCGACTTCATCTTGAAGCTTCAACTTCAAAGTCCGTCTTGAAAATCGATTGGAAACTCCGTCTTGAATTTCACCGTGGGAGGCGCCATTTTCTTCAAATAGGATCAGCTATAATTAAACTAATTACAACTATTTGATGGTACGCAGACCATATTTGAATTGAAAAAAAAAAATTGGTGCATTAGACCAATTACATTCAAATTAATGGTACGCATACCATATTTTCTATCCTATTTGGGCCATACTAGTCACTTCATAACCTGCAAAACAGTACATATACAATATATACCATTCACCCATTCATTATCATGAATGGCCCACATAGCTGGTTAGTAAAACACGTTGTATGCATCACATAAATATTTGCTGCAATTAATCAAGGGCACCAATAATCTACCAATTATTCAGTCCTTATTAATACTAATCGAGTTGTTTAACCTTAAAGGATTTGTAGACTTAATCAAGAGTTTATGACTAAAATTGCTCCCACTTAAACCAATAACTTTATATGCTTTACTAATTTTAAACATAAAATTTTATTTCTAGTCTAACCGGAAATATACAAGTTTAATTAAAATTTAATGCTCATATAAAATTATAATCGAATCCATTTATTTAATTTATTTTTCAGTTGAATTAAATAAATTTAAATTAATTCATGGTTTAATTTTAGTAAAATAATTAGTATAAATTAAAATTTATAATAATTATAATATTCAAAAATAAAATCCGAGAAAGCGATTTAAATTATTAATTTTAAAATTAATTTAAATTATTTCCGAACTGAAAATTTAAAATTAAAACGAAACGCATCAATAGTTTGCAAGACGAGGCACTTGGGCTTGCGCCCAAGCCCCATCGAGCTACGAGGCCCATTGCCCCGTGCCATTGATCGTTGCCCATGGCTCGCACAACGACATCACACACACGCCCCATCGCCACGCACACACGGAACCTTGAGGGCTACGTTGCGCGCAGCTTGGTGCTGTGTCATGGCTGCCTACCCTTCGGCAGGCTTCGTGCGTCGTGGCGCAGCGCACTGCTGCCCACACGCATCATGCTTAGCGTTGTGTGCCCACTGCCCTCGCCCATCGCCTAGCATGCACGACTAGGCCTAGAGCCTTGCGTGCCGCAAAGCTCGTTGCTCGCTGCATTCGTACTGCACGGGCGACGAGCTCCCTTGCTCGTCGTCGTGTGCCCGCACTATACAACACCCCTTAAGGGTAACACGCAGCTTCCTTTGCTTTGTGCGTGCAAAATTTATGACATAAAAATTTAAAATTTTTAATTTAAAATTAACGACAAATTAATAAATCATATTAATTTCATAATTTTAGGGCGAAAAATCGATAATTTATTAATCAATTAATTTCCGATTAACATGGATTCAAATCTAGGTCATAAAAATTTAAAATTTAACATAAATTAACAATTTTTATGGTGGATTTTAATCATGGATGCCTAATTAAATTATTAATTAATTATGAAAAACAAATCAATTCTAAATTATTCGAATTTCAACAAATTAATCATAATTACAAATTAGGTTGTATAATTAACAAGTCTAGGCATTCAAATTTGTTAAACATATACTGTAGGTCAATCAAAAACTCAAGATTTATCAACAAGAATCGCAAATATTCAATTTAACATCTTAAATTTTAGAATGCCTTTTACATGCGGAAGTGACACAAAAATCACTCGAATTGGATGAGTAACGAAGAAACTGCCGAAAAACTGCGTACATATAATTAAATAAACGCAATTTGCGATTAATTAACAATTATGAAAATTAATCACCCCTTTTAATTCTTTGCAAATTTGTAAAATTTAACCATGTCATGCAATTTAGATTATGTAAATAATAAGGGGCTCGTGATACCACAGTTAGGTTATGATACATATGACAAAACATAAATCATGCAGAAAAACTTAATGCTAGGAAACAAATAATTTACACATAATCATTTAGCATAATTTAGGTGCATACACTTTGTAGCGTGCCCTCCCTAGCTGCGCCCGAACCGAACAAGAACAAGTCTTTAGGACTCCAAGTGTCGTCCCTCCGTAGATAGTCCACAGCACGTCCGGATCCGCTTTAAGCTTGACCAACTCGAATTGCCCTTAAATAGGTTGCAAGTGTTTGGCTGATTTTTGCTTCAAAATCTTACCTTTGAATACTTCAATGTTGTATACAAATTTGTGACCCTAGGCCCCTATTTATAGAGTTATGGAAAAGGACTTATAATCCTATTAGAATAATAATTTAGTATAAATAGAATCCTGCTAGGACTCTATTAAATAATCTTTATCTATTAGGATTAGAATTTAATCATATTTCGAATCCCGATAGCTTTAGGATTCGTATAGCACGCACACGAGAATCGCACGAGCACCGTACACCCACGCGCAGGCCTTGCGGCCCACGCTGAGCGCACAGCGCCTCGGCCCAGCTCGCTGCCTGTGATCCGCGCGCGCGCCCAAGGCCTTGGCTGGGCCTGGTCGAGGCTTGGCGTGTGGTTTGTTGCGTGTGGCTTGCTGGGCGACGGCCGATTAAATTCCCGATTCCGGAATTCATTTCCGATACGAACAATATTTAATATTTCCGATTCCAGAATTAATTTCCGTTTCGAACAAATATTTAATATTTCTGTTTCCGGAATTATTTTCCGATTTCGATAATATTTCCGATTCTGACAATATTTCCGTTTCCGGCAATATTTCCGATTCCGGCAATATTTCCATTTCCAATAATATTTTCCGATACGTACCATGTTTCCGTTTCTGGCAAAATCTACGACTTGGATAATATTTATATTTCCGATACAATCCATATTTCCGTTTCCGGCAATATCATCGTTTCCGGAGTATTCATTTCTTGCCTTTGACGATCTCAGCTCCCACTGAAACCAAGGATGGAGTATTTAATGACATTAAATACTTGATCCGTTTACGTACTATTTATGTGACCCTACGGGTTCAGTCAAGAGTAAGCTGTGGATTAATATCATTAATTCCACTTGAACTGAAGCGGCCTCTAGCTAGACATTCAGCTCACTTGATCTCACTGAATTATTAACTTGTCAATTAATACTGAACCGCATTTATTAGATTTATCATTAAATGAATACTTGGTCCAAGGGAATTATTTCCTTCATAATGACCCTATGATGATCCATCAATTGCACTTGCATTGTTGGGGAGTAGAATAATATAGCAGGTTGGTAGATCGAAGTACGATCGAAATCATGTTGCTTTGGATGATTGAGAGAGTTGCATGCTTTCGTACTTTAAAACTATTTTTATCTATACTTTAATTATGTTTTGGGTTTGTTGGATTTTAATACTTTGGTTTTTGGGCCGTTATGGTTCCAACTTGTAGGAGCCCTCGATGATTTATTATTTATGTTTTTAAAAGTTAGTTGACATTAAATTCCGCTGCGTAATTCTGGTACTAGCCTTAACCGTTATCACGGTGGCGGTAATACTTTAGTAATTCCTTTATTTTAAGTTGGAAAATAGTTTTATAAAAGCAAGGAATTATTAGGGTGTTACAAAGTGGTATTCAAGAGCTTAAGGCTGCTTTGTAGTAATTTATACTACAAAGTGGTATACTAGAGCTTAGTTTCATTCCTTCTTTGTAGTAAGCAATACGACAATGTGGTAATCGCGAATACGAGGAGCGGCCCACGAGCCGAGTGCACGAAGCACTCGAGGCCCATGGGCGCGCGCATAGGCGAGCAAGCAAAGCGCGGCAGCAGCGAGGCCCAATAGGCGAGGGTTGTGCGTGTGCGAGCGGACCGAGACCACGACACAAGCAGCAGCGCGGCCCATGGTCCTTCGATGTGCGTGTCCGTGTGACTTGGCGTGCAAGCTTGCTAGCCGGCCTTGCCTCTTGGCTTCGTCGGTTAGTAAGGTTATGTAAATAACCTTACAACCTAATTTCCAACTTAGCACAATCACAATTCAGATTACACACAACCCTAGGAGAAAACAGAGAACCCTAATTCTCTTTGTGCCTCCACAGTGTGTTCATCCCAAAAGGCAAAGTATCTTGATCAATTGTCTAAGCTACGATAATCAAGACGGATCTGAACGTGTCGGTGAACCATGTAGAGGAACGAAAAGTGGAGTTCTTTGTTCGTGTTCGTTGACAGATTATTGTGGAAAACACGCTTCGAATGTAAGTTTGCTTAATCTGTGCTTTATACATGTTTCCTGGTTTTGGGGATTGTTCCGCACATGTTATTATGTTTAACTGTATTCCCCTACAGTGGTATCATGATCCTTATGTATTCAAAGCATGAATTAGCATGATAATTATTGGTTTTGCATCTGCCGAAAAATTTGGAATTTTTGTTGATTTTTCGGAATTTTTATGAATTATTGGATGAATTGCGTAATAATCAGGTCCGAAATCAAAAATGTTCGTTTTTTCGAGTTTTAAAACCCTAATCTGATGGAAAACGATTTTCTAAGATCAATTCATGTGAATAGAATTGCGAAAACAGGCCTCGAAGTATCGTTTTTTGGGCGTTTTTGTTAATTTTTCATTAAAAATTAAAAGTGTCGGACAGTAATTCAATTAAAAGGTCGACCTACATTACTCGGAAATTCTTGAAATTTTGACACAATATTTCTGGGTACATGATTGATCTATGGTAAAATTTTCAGATTTTTCCGATAAGTATAAACCCTAATTATGCCTTTCCCCAATTCGTAAAATTTGAAACCCTAATTGAATTTTAATTAATTTTGGTTTAATAATTCGGTTAATTGGGAAAGGGGATATAATTTCATGGGTCAGTGGCTAATTTTAAAAATTATTGGATTAAAATTTTGAATGGTTTTGTTAATTTTAATCGCACTTAAACCAAATTTTTAAAATCTGAAATTTAATTGTTTATGAACGGTTTAAAGCTTCGGATTTTATTAATTAAAAGTTCAAACTTTAGATGTTGATTCGTTCGTTCTTAAAAGTTTGAATATTGTTAGCCCTTGATTTAATAATTTTACGAAATTGGATTGTCGTTAAAGTTTATTGAATCATTAAAAATCGTTGTTTTTCGAAAATAAAAATCGTAACTTTTTGAAAAATAAAATTAATGCAAGTTCGTGAAATTAAATTTAATTTTAATTAAGTTGGTCCGTATCACGAACCAATGGCACGAACACATGTGTGTGGTGGGCGTGTGGCTCGATGAGCCATGCGAGCTACCGTGCGCAATCAAGTCACAGCGACGCGGGCAGCAGCATGCATGCTGCGTGCCGCGTGCACTGGGCGAGAGGTCAAGGGCGTGTGTTGCGCGCATTACAGGGCGCAAGCCCTTGCGATTGTGCAGCGATGCGCTACGACGAGTCGAGAGAGGCACGTAGGGCAGCAGCGATGTTGCGGGTACGCGTGCACTAGCATGCGATGGGTGCGGTCTATGCTCGCATGCCTCGTAGGCCATGCGACGGGTGCGATGGTTGCGGTCTATGCTCGTGTGCCTCGTAGGCCACGCAATGCTAATGGGCTGGGCGCAAGCCTAGCCCAAGTAAGCACATGACAATTTTTTTTGTTGGGCATTACTTTTTTGCATTAATTTGGGCTAACGGGATATTTAATTTAATATTTTATTTGCTTGGGCCGGGCTGCGAGTTTTAATTTAATATTTCATAATTAATTATACGGAATAAATATTGGTTTGAGTGGGAGCCACTAAATGAAATTAAAATGAAATAATTATTTTTTAATGATTTTCGTAAGTCGCATTATTTTAATTAAATTAAATTATAATTAGAATAAAGTCTAAGGATTAATAATTTGGAAATTGATTAATCTTTTAGGACGCGTTTATGTGAACGTGAATTTTAATTAATTCACGTAAATACTTGCATATTAATACGGGCCATTCGTTTTAGCATACGAATGGGTGAATGCATAGAATATATATTTTATGTAATGCAGGTACTCCAAGTAACTAGTATGGCCAATTTAGGATAGTTCAATACGGTCTGCGTACCGTTCCATCTTTGAATGTAAAGTTTTAAATATGGTCTGCGTACCATGGAAATTTTGATGTAATTTATTATTTTCAAGTATTTCTAAGTTTAGAACTTTAAGTTAGCATTTGAACGAAGATTCAAGATGATGTCAAGCTAACAGGGAGGTGATGAAGATTGGATGCTTCAAGACAAGATGTTTTGGGCCATACTAGATCACCATCTATTTATGCACTTCTATATATATATTATGCGTGAATGTATGAATGTATGTATGCTTTGCATGAACAGGTTGTTTCCTATGAATCGATTAGTTTTAAGTTCACTAAATAATCGAACCAACATAGAAACAACTAGGTCCAAGTAATATTGAGTTTAAAAATTGCCTTCCAAATCAACACTTACAAAAATCTAGGGATCTAAGATAGTAGGTTTACGCTAAAGCGAGGTGCTATTTTAGTTGACTTAGGTGGTAAGGCGTCCTAAAGGAGCACGTTGATTGTGGTTACAACTCAAACAACAATGGCATTAAGTTGTGGCAATGGGATAAATTATGGCATTAATTTATTAACCAAGAGTAATTTGGAGATTACTAGCAATAGGTTTTTCTTACCTAAAATCTTAAACTACTTAAGACATGCTAAAGCTGCTTAAGGATTTAGGACTTTTGGGGTCTTGCAATCGTTTCATTCATTTTGGACCATGTTTTTGCTTTTTGCATGAATGAAATGTTTTAATAGCTTTAATGATTGCATGTTTTGCTTTTGATCAATGCGAATCTTGTTTACTTGGCGAAATGACAAAGCAAACTTTCTCAAAAGTGGGAGAAAGAGCAAGCGAACTACTAGGGCTAATACATACGGACGTATATGGGCCTATGAGTACGAAAGCTAGAGGTGAGTTCAGCTATTTCATAACGTTTACGGGCGACTTCAGTAGATATGGCTATATTTACTTAATGAAGCACAAGTCTGAATCGTTTGAGAAATTCAGAGAATTTCGAAATGAAGTAGACAATCAACATGGCAAGAAAATCAAAACTTTAAGATCGGATCGAGGAGGTGAATATCTTAGCCACGAGTTTGATGACCATCTAAAAGAATGCGGCATTCTTTCTGAATTGACTGCTCCGGGGACACCTCAATGGAATGGAGTGTCGGAACGGAGAAACAGGACCTTACTCGAAATGGTCAGGTCAATGATGGGTCAGGCCGAACTTCCTTTACAGTTCTGGGGACATGCGTTGCAAACTGTAGCACTCACACTGAATCGTGCTCCGTCAAAAGCTGTTGAAAAGACTCCATACGAATTATAGACTGGGAAACTTCCAAAGTTGTCTTTTCTAAATTTGGGGTTGCGAAGCATATGTCAAGCGATTAATTTCGGACAAGCTACAACCTAAATCTGACAAATGTTTCTTCGTAGGGTATCCAAAAGAAACTATGGGGTATTATTTCTACAACAAGTCAGACAACAAGGTATTCATTGCTCGTGACGGTGTCTTTTTGGAAAGAAATCATATTTCCCAATTCGAGACGAACAACGAACTCAGAACTCTTTAGAAGCAGTTCAGGTTGATGAACCTCCAAGGTCTTTAGAAGAGCCAGTGGGAGTAGTTCCTCAAAACATTGTTGCCCCTCATAGGTCAAATAGAACTATTTTTCAGTCGGACAGATGGACAGGCGTCCTCTTGACTGAAAACTTAGACGTTCTCATATTGGATAGTGATGAACCTATGACTTACAAGCAAGCTATGACAAGCCCAAGCTCCACTAAATGGTTAGAGGCCATGCAATCTGAAATAGACTCCATGTCTGAAAATCAAGTCTGGGATTTGGTTGATTTGCCGGATGGGTTCACACCTATCGGATGCAAATGGGTCTTCAAATTGAAGAAAGACAAAGAGGGAATTTTATACATATACAAGGCTAGATTGGTAGCAAAAGGTTACAGGCAAGTTCACGGCGTTGACTACGATGAAACCTTTTCTCCAGTCGCGATGCTTAAGTCTATTCGGATAATCCTTGCGATTGCCGCTTTTCATGACTATGAAATATGGAAAATGGATGTCAAAACTGCCTTCTTGAACGGTGTTCTTGAAGAGACTGTGTTCATGACACAGCCGGAGGGTTTTGTCGATCAAAAGAACCAAGGAAAGGTATGCAAGCTTAAGAAGTCCATCTACGGGCTAAAGCAGGCATCAAGGAGTTGGAATAAACGATTTGATGAAGCAGTCAATAAGTTTGGCTTCATCAAGAATCAGGACGAATCTTGTGTATACAAGAAGGTCAGTGGGAGTAAAATTTCATTCCTAGTCTTGTATGTTGACGACATACTGCTTATTGGAAACGACATTCCTATGTTGGAGTCTGTAAAGACTTGGCTCGGGAAGTGTTTCTCAATAAAGGACTTAGGAGAGGCACAATACATATTTGGCATCAAGATCTATAGGGATAGATCTAAGAGGATGATTGGACTAAGCCAAAGCACTTACATTGACAAAGTGCTAGCTAGGTTCAATATGATGGAAGCCAAGAGAGGGGATCTACCCATGTCACATGGCATATATCTAAGCAAGAATCAGTGTCCCAAAACATCTGATGAGCGTAGAAAGATGAGTGGAATTCCATACGCTTCGGCTATTGGATCCATCATGTATGCTATGATTTGTACAAGGCCAGATGTTTCTTTCGCAATCAGTGTAAGGAGCAGGTACCAGTCAGAACCAGGTGAGGCGCATTGGACTGCTGCCAAGAACATCCTAAAGTACCTGAAAAGGACTAAGGATCAGTTTCTGGTTTATGGTGGTACAGATGAGTTTATTGTTAAGGGCTATACGAACGCAAGCTTTCAAACCGACAGAGATGATTTCAGATCACAGTCTGGGTTTGTGTTCTGCCTCAACGGCGGAGCAGTAAGCTGGAAAAGTGCTAAGCAAAGCACTATTGCGGATTCTATAACTGAAGCCGAGTACATTACTGCCTCAGAAGCAGCAAAGGAAGCTGTTTGGATTCGGAATTTCATCGAAGAACTTTGTGTTGTCCCCTCCATTAAAGGACCAGTGGCTTTGTATTGCGACAATAGCGGAGCCATTGCCCAGGCAAAGGAGCCTAGGAGCCACCAGAAGTCCAAGCACGTACTGCGGCGATTTCATATACTTCGAGAGATCATTGAAAGAAAGGAAATTGAGATTTCCAAGGTTGGAACTGACGACAACATCGCGGATCCATTGACTAAACCGTTGCCACGAGTGAAACACAACGCACATGTAGCAACCATGGGAATCAAGCATGTTGGAGAATGGCTTTGATTTTCTAAGTATTGTTTTAGAACATCTGTTAGATCTATGTTTAAAACAATTGGTTTAACCATTTCTTATTTATGAAATTTATTTATTTCATATTCATTTAATTGTGGTTTAGAATTAAATGATAAGTCCATGTGATTCAAATCATTCAAATGGGATGTCAAGATGGATTCTTCGACAAAGAAACACCCATAAGTGAACTTGAATATTGAAGTCACAAAGGATCCCTAATCCAGGTCATTGAAAGGTGGAAGACCAATGACTAATGAAGATTAGATTGCAAGTAGATTACTTTGTTCTGTTTCTTGAACTAGAGTGACTGGATGTCAGAATCTTTTGCATATATAGATACTTATTGGATCTTGTATCGGATTGACCATGAGAACGCTTTAAGAGATTAAAGTCATGTCATAGGTAGTTCTCATTAATGGTGATTAGAAACCGTTCCTCAGAACATGAGCGATTATGTCTGCTCGTTTGAGAATTAGTTCGCTTTGATACTAGCTAAACATCGCACCGTAAAAGGAGGCTATAAAAGTAGTTATTGGGCGTACTATGAATCAAAGTGAGTGTTCATAGATTGCAAGAATGGATTTTCCTCCTATCTTTGATAGGATATGGTTTTGTTGTGTAACAAGGCCTCTCGGAGAGTTAGATACTGTAAAATGCATGGCCGTGCTCAGAATGGTTAGGCTTAACCTTCTGCAAAAGTTTGACAGTTGAACTCTGTAATCCGAGAAAAACTTCTGGACCTAATAAGGATGGCTTAGATCTTACCTTATGTTCAATAAGTAACACTAAGTGACAAAGGAATGTGGATGCACATTTGTCTGAATGACAAGTGGGAGATTGAAGGAAATATGTCCTTCACCCAAGGTGCATTAAGTCTAATACCAAGGTTCAGATTAATTGCGAACAATTAATTCAGTGAGATCAAGTGATCGGAACAGCTAGCTGGAGCAATGCTTCCGATCAGTGAGTTCTAATGGATATTGAACTCACAACTTACTCTTGACTGAACCTACAAGGTCACACCAATGACACGTAACAGATCACCAGATTAAATGAATCGGAAATTCATTTAATAGCTTTTCGGGATTTAAGTTGGAAACGTATTATACGATACGATCTTGCATCGGAATCGTATATCGTATCGCGAATATTCGTAAGCTAGGCGAGACGAATAAATCGTATCGTACGACGGTGATTCGTCATATACGAAACGATAAATAAATATATCAGAAATATATTTAATCGCGAATACGAGGAGCGGCACACGAGCCGAGTGCACGAAGCACTCGAGGCCATTGGGCGCGCGCATAGGCGAGCAAGCAAAGCGCGGCAGCAGCGAGGCCCAAGAGGCAAGGGCTGTGCGCGTGCGAGCGGGCCGAGACCACGACACAAGCAGCAGCGCGGCCCACGGCCCTTCGTTGTGCGTGTCCATGTGACTTGGCGTGCAAGCTTGCTAGCCGGCCTTGCCTCTTGGCTTGGTCGGTTAGTAAGGTTATGTAAATAACCTTACAACCTAATTTCCAACTTAGCACAATCACAATTCAGATTACACACAACCCTAGGAGAAAACAGAGAACCCTAATTCTCTTTGTGCCTCCACAGTGTGTTCATCCCAAAAGGCAAGTATCTTGATCAATTGTCTAAGCTACGATAATCAAGACGGATCTGAACGTGTCGGTGAACCAAGTAGAGGAACGACAAGTGGAGTTCTTTGTTCGTGTTCGTTGACAGATTATTGTGGAAAACACGCTTCCAATGTAAGTTTGCTTAATTTGTGCTTTATACATTTTTCCTGGCTTTGGGGATTGTTCCTCACATTGTATTATGTTTAACTGTATTCCCCTACAATGTTATTCTAAGAATGGAAAGCCTAACCAAGGTAACCACCAGAACAATAATCGGAATAATCAGAACCTAAATGGAGGAAATGGAGGTGGAAACCAAAGGAATTACCAAGGTGGTAACAATAGTAATAGCAATGGCAATCACCAGAACCATGGAGGAAACCAACAGCAGAATGGGAACCGAAACAACAATGGAACACCAATGGAGGTGGCTATAACAAAGGAGTTGCCCAAGGAAAGCTGAATGTGATATCTAGGCAAGAAGCGGAGACTTCCTCTGACGTCATAGCGGGTACTTTCTCTATTAACTCCGTTTTAGTTAAAGTACTATTTGATTCTGGTGCAACATATTCTTTTATCTCAATAGACGTTTTGGGAAAATTCTGTTTGAAAGAGCCTGAAACAATTGAAGTACCTATAGTCATACCCACTGGTAGCATAGTGAAGTGTACCAAAATCCATAAAGATGTGCCTTTGACCATAGCCAAGACCGTATTCTTATCTAACCTAATCGAGTTTGAATTAGGGGAGCTATATGTGATTCTAGGGATGCATTGGTTGGCCATGTTCAAAGCCAAAATAGATTGTGAGAAGCAGAAGGTTCACTTGAGGTCTAGCTTAGGCAAAGTAGTGTCGTATCATCGTTTTGGTAAACCTAAGAACATAAGGATTATCACGGCAATGGAACTCGTGAAGCTAGTCAGTAAAGGGAACCCAGTCTTTTTATGCAATGTGAGAAACCTAGAACATGTGACCAAAGATAAACCTGAGGACATTGCGGTAGTGAATGAATTCCTCGATGTGTTTCCGGAAGAGATCCCAAGGATGCCTCCCAATCGACCTATTGACTTTACCATAGACTTAGTGCCTGGAACCGAGCCTATCTCGAAAGCACCATATCGAATGGCTCCAGCAGAAATGAATGTGTTGAAAGGCCAGTTGGAGGAACTATTAGAGAAAGGTTACATTAGGCCAAGTGCATCGCCTTGGGGAGCACCAGTCTTGTTCGTGAAGAAGAAGGATAGAAGTATGAGGCTCTGTATAGAATACAGGGAGCTCAATAATGTCACGATCAAGAATAAGTATCCTTAACCTAGGATAGAGGACCTATTTGACCAACTGAAAGGAGCAGGAATCTTTTCAAAGATCGATTTACGCTCAGGTTATCATCAATTGAGAATCGCTGATCACGATATACCAAAGACCTCATTCAAGACTAGATACAGACATTATGAGTTCACCGTTATGCCTTTTGGATTAACCAATGCACCTGCGATATTTATAGACTTAATGAACCATGTGTTCCATGCCTATTTGGACAAGTTTGTAGTGGTTTTCATAGATGACATCCTAGTGTATTCGAAGAGTGAAGAAGATCACATTGAACACTTGAGATCTGTGTTAAGTACGCTGAAAGATAACCAGTTGTATGCCAAGTTCTCAAAGTGTAAATTTTGGTTGGAAAGGGTTGCATTTTTGGGACATTTTGTGCCTAAAGAACGAGTGGTAGTAGACCCTGTTAAGATCAAAGCTGTTAGTGAATGGCCTAAACCCAAGAGTGTGACTGACATCCGAAGTTTTATGGGATTAGCTGGGTACTATAGACGCTTTGTGCAAAACGTCTCTAGGATAGTCAAGCCAATGACAACCTTGATGAAGAAGGAAGCAAAGTTTGTATGGAATGACTAGTGTGAGGAGGCGTTCCAAGCCTTGAAGACGCGATTGACAACCGCGTCGGTGTTAACCTTGCCAGATGAGAGTGGTACCTATGATGTGTATAGTGATGCCTCTAAGACTGGTTTAGGGTGTGCATTGATGCAGAACAGAAAGGTTATCGCGTATGCGTCAAGGCAGTTAAAGCCATCGGAATCCAATTACCCTACCCATGATTTAGAGCTAGCCGCCATAGTGTTCGCATTGAAGATATGGAGACACTATCTATATGGTGTGAAATGTAGGATATTCACGGATCATAAGAGTTTAAAGTACATTTTCACACAGAAGGATCTGAATATGCGCCAACGAAGGTGGTTGGAGTTAATCAAGGACTATGATTTGGATATTCAGTACCATGAAGGAAAAGCCAATGTAGTTGAGGATGCCTTGAGTAGGAAATCAAGTCATAGTGTTAATGCGTTAATAGTTGCTAGCGAGCTGTGTAAGGACATGCAGTGTTTGAACCTTGAAATAGTGAGTGGTGAAAGTCTTGAGGGAATGATGAATGCCTTAATCATCCTACCGTCAATATTTGTGATGTAAAGTTGGAGCAAATAAAGGAAAAGATTTCGCAAGGAAAGGAATTAGGTTTCAAAATCCACGACGATGGGAGTTTGAGGTACAAAGGCAGGTGGTGTGTGCCTCAAAAGTATTGAAGGAGAAATTGATGAGAGAAGGGAATAATACGCCATATTCTGTGCACCCAGGTGGTGACAAGTTGTATAAGGATTTGAAAAAGGTCTATTGATGGCCAAGGATGAAGAACGAAGTGGCTGAATTTGTGGCTTGATGCCTGACTTGTCGGAAAGTTAAGATAGAACACAGGAGACCTCAAGGAAAGGTCCAACCTCTAGAGATTCCAAGCTGGAAATTAGATTGTATTTCTATGGACTTTGTCACTTGTTTGGCCAAGTCGAAAACCGGAAATGATACAATTTGGGTTATTGTAGATAGGTTGACCAAGTCAGCAGTGTTCATACAAATGAAGGAAACCTGGAAATTGAACAACTTGCTAAAGCTTACATTAATAATGTTGTGAGGTTACATGGAGTTCCTAAGGATATTGTATTAGATAGGGATTCAAGGTTTCTTTCCAATTTATGGAAAAGTGAGCAGAAGAGCTTTGGTACGACATTGAAAATGAGTACAGCCTTCCACCCAGCCACAGATGGACAAACTGAGAGAACCATCCAAACCCTTGAGGACATGCTTCGAGCATGCTTCATCGATTTCAAAGGAAGTTGGGAAGATAGCCTGGATTTGATTGAGTTTTCATACAACAATAATTATCATGCTAGTATAGGAATGGCACCATTTGAGGCCCTGTATGGATGGAAATGTAGAAGTCCACTTTGTTGGAATGACATTAGTGAAACCGTAGTGTTGGGAACTCAAATGATAGAGGACACCATGAACCAAATCCGAACCATCCAATCGAAAATTCAAGCGGCGCAAGATCGCCAAAAGAGTTATGCAGACTTGAAACGTAAGGATGAAGAGTTCAACATAGGTGATAAGGTGTTACTCAAAGTGTCACCAATTAAAGGTGTCATGAGATTTGGGAAGAAAGGGAAGGTAAGCCCTAAGTATATAGGCCCATATGAAATCTTAGAACGAATTGGAAAGGAAGCCTATAGACTAGCCTTGCCTATGGACTTGCATTGAGTACATAATGTGTTCCACGTATCTCAGTTAAGGAAATATGTCCCGGATAAGTCGCATGTGTTGCAACCGGAGACCATAGAATTAGACCAAAGTTTAACTTTCGAGGAAAGACCTGTCAAAATCCTAGATAGTAAAGTGCGTAGTACACGTACTAAGGATGTGAAAATTGTCAAAGTATTGTGGTCTAATTAAGAATCTGAGGAAGCAACTTGGGAAGCGGAGGACGAAATGAGAAAGAAATATCCCGAGCTTTTTCCCGAGGTTAGTTGAGTTACGGGGTTGTAACTCGTGTCTTTTAAGGGGGGTAGAGTGCTGTAGAATTTCGTGCTTTTTACCTTGTTTTCCCCTATTTTATGCTCAATTTAGTGCTTTCTATTGAATTTGCACTTATTATTGTCCTGTTTAATCATGTAAAGAGTACAGCAACTTAGAATTTTTGCAAGTAAACGCATTAAAGTCTCATAAAGTCTCAAGTTTTGAGTTTGAATTTTGATTTCGGAACCCAAGTTTCGGGACGAAACTTCTTTTAAGGAGGGTAGACTGTAATACCTCGTATTTTTATAATAATTATAAATATATTTTATTATATTTATAAAGCATTTTACAATTTTTAGAATTTACTTCGCATTTAAATATTATTTTAATGTATTTTAATTAATTAGAATATTTATTATTTTTAATTAATTACGAAACGAATTTAATTTTCGAGTCTGGAAATTTAATGGGTCGCAAGTAATTTTTAAAGGTTTGGGTTTTAAATGAAAAGTCCAACTCGTTTATTAATCAAGCCCAATCAAAAAGAATCTAATTCTAAGCCTAAGGCTAGCCCAATCATTTAATGTTAAGCCCAATGTCAAATTGCCAAGCCTAGCCCACTAGGGATATGAGAGCCCACACTCCTCCTCTCCTCTCTCCTCTTGTCTGGCTCGTCGCACGCCCAGCACCACCCTCGTTGCCTTCGAGTGCTGCGTGCCTTCGTGCCGTTGCCTTCGAGGGCTGCGTGCCCTCGCGCCCAGTGCTGCCCCTTGCTCGTCGCTCCCTCGCGCCCCAGCGCACACTCCCCTCTCGTCTCTCTCGCACACAGCGCCCAGCGCCCCTTCGTCCCGCGCGCCCAGCTCTGCTGCCTTTGTTCCTTCGCCCGCGCGCGCACACGTTGAGTGTGTGTGTGTGTGTGTGTGTGTGTGTGTGTGTGTGTGTGTGTGTGTGTGTGTGTGTTTTGTTCCGTTCGTTCATTTCTTTCGGCCAATCACATTAATTCATGGTTGTTCTGTGCTATAGGCCGGATTGGTATAATTCTCTTCTTCCTTACCTATTCTATTTCAATTCCGTATTTTAAATTATATTATTATTATTGTTTTGAATGATTAAAATGCTGGGAATCGGTTGTGAACACCGTACTTTGAGGATTTATATGTTTTGATTCATGAGGCGTATTTTAATTATTAAAGCATGAATTTTCAGATTTGTTTATTTAATAAAGGCTCGATTTTTATGATGTTAAATTGGTTTGATTGAGAATTTCAAGTTAGGGTTTTAACCTAAACTTAATGGGTCAATTGATTAACATAATTAGGTGATGAATTTAATTATGATAATCAATTATATTTTTAGATTTATAAAAAGGTCTAAAGTGTTGATTTTTATTGATTTTAAGGGTGGAAAAAGTATGTTTTCATACTAGGGATTAGTTTTGCAAATTGAGGAGATTATTTTATTAAAGAACGATTGAATTCAAATTTTTAACAAGGTTTAATATTTTATTAAGTTGCTGGAAATTTAATGAACATGGAAATAATTAGAGTTTCATTATTTTGATGATAGGAGTTGATTTCTAAGTGAGTGCTCGTATTGCAAAGTGGCCCCTACGCTTAGGTATTCAAGGTACGCACAAGTCTAGGGCGACCACACCATTTGTCAAAGACATTACATGATTGTTGTTGATGTGAATTATATTATGTGGATTCATATTTGTTTTGGTGAACGATCATGTGGATTATTATATTGGAATTATTGAGTTATTGGTCTAACAAGCATGTTGGGATTATTATGAGTATGGATTTCATTGCCAATCATGTTGTTCAATATTTATGCATGTATGGTTTGTTTCACATGCAAGGGATGAATTATTTATTGTTATGCTATTGTACGGGATGTCTAGCATACTTTTGAGCCAATTATTCGTACCACGTCGTACTATTTATTTTACCACATGTGAAGGGTTAGCTCACGTAAGCCACCGCAAAAGTAGGGTTCAGTTGGGAATATTTTATATGAAATGAATTAGGATTTGTAGTGCAAGGGCACAACCATCATGTTAATAGGCATGATGTGGAATCTCACCTTTTGTGAGAAGGAACTTGGTAGTAATTTCACTACGTCTTGATTGATTGATCACAAGTCCTAAAGGATTCAAATGAATTGTTTTGGTTGTCGTTTATTAATTGTATGTATGTATTTATGTGTGTTCGAGTCTCGAGTTCACCATTAATAAAATATTAATAAACGTAAAGTGCAACCAGAAGAAGCTTCAAAACTCTTGGAACGTATATACCTTGAGTATGAACAATGGGGGGAGACTTGCTGGGAAGCTCGTTCTCCTACTAATGATACAAGACGTTGTTTCATTCATTTTATGCGTTGGAATTCCGTCGGTATGGCACGACACTCGTTATGGTCCGTTATTTATTATTTATTATGGTGTTTGGTGGGCTCCCAACACCCTTCCTTTATGGAATATTCTTTTGGCCCGTTCGAAGCTTATTCTAAATAAATTGTGAGTCAAGAGTCGAGTCAAGAGTCGAGTCTTGTATTTATGATTTACGTGTCAATTGCTAAATGGTTTTTGCATGATTGATTAGTACTTAGTGAGTGATGTATGTTTATAGTTTTATTTCACTCTTGTCTTTTAAGTACTCGGCTTTTTGCTGATTACGTGCTTTGTGACTTTTGGTCATGGCCTTTGCCTTAATGACCCTATGATGATCCATCATTTGCACTTGCGTTGTTGGGGAGTAGAATAATATAGCAAGTTGGTAGATCAAAGTACGATAGAAATCATGTGGCTTGGGATGATTGAGAGAGTTGCATGCTTTCGTACTTTAAAACTATTTTTATCTATACTTTAATTATGTTTTGGGTTTGTTGGATTTTAATACTTTGGTTTTTGGGCCGTTATGGTTCCAACTTGTAGGAGGCCTCGATAATTTATTATTTATGTTTTTAAAAGTTAGTTGACATTAAATTCCGCTGCGTAATTCTAGTATTAGCCTTAACCGTTATCACGGTGGCAGTAACACTTTAGTAATTCCTTTATTTTAAGTTGGAAAATAGTTTTATAAAAGCAAGGAATTATTAGTGTGTTACACAACCAAACCCCAAAATAATAATAATAATAATAATAATAATAATAATAATAATGAAATTTTATTTTTATTATTATTATTATTATTATTATTATAATAATAATAATAATAATAATAATAATAAAATTCAAACAAGTTTTGAAAACTGTGCATGGGCAGATCAAACTTGTAGTAGACAATGTTGTTGTACTTGTGGTTATTCATTTAATAATAATAATAATAATAATAATAATAATAATAATAATAATAACAATAATAATAATAATAATAATAATAATAATATCGCTTGTTGGGTTCAATTGCTCGTGTTACCTCTTTGTGTCCTCAGGACTTTTTCTCCGCGAAGTAATCGTGAGTGTTCCTCAGGTGTTAAGCGGCGACGACAGGAAGAGAGTATCACCTCTGCTATTCGTTCTTGGGGTGAGCCTGGTGGTTCTGAGAAACTTGTCATAGACACATTGGCTAGCGTGTCTCCATTGGATGTTAACGAAGACCATGATTTGGCGGAGCGTAATATTAAGCAATGCAAGAGAAAGATTTCTGACGGTCACTACACTGCTGGTGTTAGAGTTCTTTCGTCCTCAGGTCTTGCCCCTTACAGTGATGCTACTCTTGCTGATTTGCAAGCAAAACACCCTTCCTTTCCGGTCCCTACCTTACCGGATATCCCTGTTGATCATCACCTTACTGCTTCATCCGCTGTTGCATTGGAGCAGATTAGGGGCTTTCGTGCTGTAGAGATGGCTTGCGTGCTCAACACCTTTTGGATTGCTTGGGTGGTGCTGCTGTAGCTGTTTCTGATGAGTTGGTGGATGCTATTACTCAGGTAGTTAATCTCTTTCTTGCTGGAAAGTGTCCTGGTGAGCTTGGAGGATATATTCCTAGTGCTCCTCTTACGCCACTTGTTAAGCCTGGTGGTGGTATTCGGCCTATTGCCGTGGGCACTATTTGGAGGCGCCTCGTTTCTAAGGTCGGGGCTGCTTTGATTGGTCCGCGTTTAGGAAACTACATAGGAGGGCTTCAGTTTGGAGTTGGGGTTCCAGCAGTTGGTGAGGCCATTCTCCATGCTGTCAATCGTTTGGTTGAGGCTCGTGGGGCTGATGTTGGCCTCTCTATGTTATTGGTGGATTTTCAGAATGCGCTCAATTTAGTTGATCGATCGGCTTTGTTGCGTAAGGTTCGGCTACATTGTCCTGCTCTTTCGCGTTGGGTTGAATTCTGCTACTCTTCTCTAGCGCGGCTGTATTTTGGGGAGCATACCTTGTGGTCTTGTCAAGGTGTGCAGCAAGGGGATCCTCTCGGCCCTTTGCTTTTTTCTCTGGTCCTACATCCATTGGTGTGTCGAATCAGAGACTCTTTTGATCTATCTCTTCAGGCTTGGTACTTAGACGATGGCACAATCGTTGGTGACACTTTGGTGGTTGGAAAGGTCTTGGAGTAGATTTTGGAGGATGGTCCTCATTTAGGTCTCCATGTTAATGTTGAGAAGACAGAGGTTTTGTGGCCTTCGGAGGACCCACGCAATCGTCTAGAGGGTGTCTTTCCTACGGATATTGCTCGTCCTGCGCTTGGTGTTAAGTTGCTTGGTGGTCCAGTCAGTACGGATTCCTCTTTTTGTAAGGAGTTGGTTTCGCAGCGTGTGTCGAAGACTGTTGTGTTGATGGATGCTGTAGCTAAGCTTAATGATCCCCAGTGTGAGTTGTTGCTTCTTCGTGCGTGTACTGGAGTTTCTAAACTCTACTTTGCTATGCGCACTTGTCCGCCTCATCTTTTCAAAGCGGCCCAATTATCTTTTGATGTGGCTCTTCGGGATTCTTTAGAGCGTATCGTGACTGCTTCGGGACCTGAGTTCGGTGACTAGCAATGGCGTCTTGCCACCTTGCCTTATTCTTCTGGAGGATTGGGTGTTTATTCAGCTGGTGATGTTCGGCATTATGCTTTTCTTGCATCCCGTTTGCAGTCTTCTGGTTTGCAAGATTCGCTTCTTCGGCTTTCAGGTGTTGATGGTCCGGGACCGGCCTTTGATGATGCTCTTGGTCTTTTCAATAGGACCGTGGAGACCGAACTTATGAGTAGCCCTAGTGAGATCTCTGCCCCCACACTCATGAAGAAATTGGCATACATATATTTCACGAAGGTTACTGCTGATGCGGAATCCGCCTACTCCTTATCTTCACGTCTTGTTGCCCTATGGAAATCACAACAGGGGGATCACTCCTCAACTTGGTTGCGGGCAGTCCCCATCTCGGGTTTGGGCCAGACTATGAACGGTAAGACTTATCCTTCGGTTCTTTCCTATCGGTTGGGTATTCCGTTGTTCTCTGATTCGACGCCGTGTTCTGCTGAGGACATTTATGGGGATCATGCCGTGTCTTGTGCTGGGATTGTGGGTATCAAACATCGACATAATGTTGTTCGTGATACCCTTTTGGATATTTTCTATCGGTCGGGGATTTCTGCTCGCAAGGAGGTTGATGTTGGGCTGACTAGTGTGAGTGATGGAGCTCTTCGTCCTACAGATATATTGCTTTATTCATGGGATGGCGGTCTAGATGTGTGTGTTGACTTGACTGGGTCTTCCCCTATGACGCAATCTGGGTTGTTAGGCTTCGTTCCGGGTCGGGTTGTAGCGGTTGCAGCGCAGCGGAAGCAGGATAAGTATGCGGCACGTTGTAGGGCTTTGGGTTACGGTTTCTTTCCTTTTTCCTTCTCTTCTTTTGGGGAATTAGAGAAAGGGGCTGTTTCTTTGCTGAAGCGGGTCCAGACGTACTCCAGGGCTCAAGACATTGGGGCACGGGCAGCTGCCCACATTTTCAGCAGGATCGGGTTCGCCATAGCTAGAGGAGTGGGGGCCCAGATTGTATCTCAGCTCCCCTCCAACTTCTTGCAGTTCACTTGATCTTTGTAGCTTGTTAAGCTTGTAAAGTTTTGTTGTTTTCCCATAATAATAATAATAATAATAATAATAATAATAATAATAATAATAATAATAATAATAATAATAATAATAATAATAATAATAATAATAATAATAACCCAGTTGTCGGACCATACCGACGGAATTCCAGCGCATAAAAGAAATGAAACAACGTCTTGTTTCATTCATAGAAGTACAAATCCCTTGGTAAGGTACTTCCCCCCATTGTTCATACTCAAGTTATATACGTTCCAAGAGTTTTGAAGCTTGTTCAAGTTCCACTTTACGTTTATTAATATTTTATTCATAAAGACGACTCAAGACACAATCAAGCAAGGCATTTAATAAACGAACAGCCAAACAATACTCATTTTAAGACTTGTGATCAAACATTCAAGACTCAAGTAAAATTACTCCTATTGTTCCGTCTCAACATATTGTTGAGTCCACGACATGCATGTTAACATGTGGGTTGTGCACTAGGCACGAATAATCCTTTATTCAATTCGCATTGATTCATTCTACATATGCGGTGGCTTATGTGAGCATACCCTTCATATGTACTTAATAAACATGACTCGAAAGTCTACCCTACACATGCGGTGACTTACATGAGCATACCCTTCATATGTGATAAATAAAAATGGTGCAACTAGGCACAATACACTTGGCTCATAAAATGCTAGACATTACGTACAATAGCATAAATCATTCCTCGCATGCGAAATTAAACCATACATGCATAACCATAATTGGACAACTGCTTGTTATTTAAATTCAACAAACATAACCAATCATAACATGCTTGTTCACTTCAATTCAACAAACATAAATAATATCCAAAACATGCTTGCTCACATAATCAAACATGAATCCATAATAGTCAAAGTAACATAAATCACAATATAAAATCACCACATGAATTCACATAAAAATATGGTTGTCACCCTAGACTTGTATGTACCTTGAATACCTAAGTACGGGGGGCTACTTTGTGATTCAATCCACTAATTTAGAAATCTCCTTCTATCATTAAAATAATGAAACTTAATTATTATCCATGTTCATTAAATTTCCAGCAACTTTATTTACTTTTAAAACGCTTGAATTAATTATAAATTAATTGTTAATCATTAAAATAATAATTCTAATTAATCGTTTAACACCTTAGCATAAATTTTAAATAATTTCATGCTTAAAACCATTAAAAATGACACTTTAATTCTTAAAACGAATTTAAAAATTATAATTGATTACCATAATTAAAATTGTCATCTAATTATGTTAATCAATTAGTCATCAGGTTAAAACCAAAACCCTAATCATAGTTTGTAATTAAAACCATTAAAACTCATAAAATTGAAGCTTTAATATATATTTCAAATCTGCTGCAGGATTTTAAAACGCTCATAAATCCTAGTCTATTACTCGAAATTAATTGATTTGTGAGGAAAAGTTCAAGAATTTTTCGAGATATACAACTTTGAAGAAGAAACTTTTGTCTGAAAACGAACGGAAGTAGGAGAAAAAAGGCCAAACCGAAGTTCGACGAAAAAATAGAGATTAGGGGTTAGGGTTTTAGTTTTGGGTTTAATGAATAATAGTTAGGGATTTTGAGGGTGATCACTTATATTTATAGGCTTAGGAAACTCCAAGATGGTTTAGGCTTTAGGATTTTCTTTCGGGCTTCATTAAACATAAGATGGACTTGCTTAATTTGTTTGGACTTGAACTTGGAATTGGATTGGGCTAGATTAATTAAAACCGTTTTACTTTTGAAACCTAATTAAAATTTCCCAACTTAAATAAAAATCATTTTCTCTCCAATTAAACATAATAAAATATTTTTAATTAATAAAATACATTTAAATAAATATTTAAATGCAACTTTAACGTATAAAAATAATAAAATTCTTTATAAATATACTAAAATATATTTATAATTATTTAAAACTACGAGGTATTACATCGGCTTTCCTCCCCAATCGATTCTGTGGATCGATCAAAGCATGTGTAACCACAGTCTCTTACTCTCAATATTAATGGCTCCACCACTGAGCATTTCACCCTATCTAGAGGGATTTGACATGGTGATCTCTTATCACTCTATGTTTTTCTACTTTGTTTATAAGTTTTTACAATTATGCTTAATAAAAACAGTCTAGACCCCACTACCGTTATTGGGATTCGAATAGCTTCCCAAAACCCCAAAAATCACGTGCCTTCTTTTTCCAGATGATAACCTTCTTTTTGTTAAAGGCAATGTCTCAGCCTGCAACAAACTAAGGTCATCAATAAACGATTTATGCTATCTTTCAGGCCAACTAGTAAGTTTTCATATATAAGCTATAGTATTTTCTAAACAATTCCCTCACAATAGGCTCAACTCTATTGCAAGTTTATTTGCAATGACGAAATCCATGCCCTTAGGAAGATACATAGGGGCCAATTTCTCTTCTTTCAAACCCACAAAAGCTAACTGTGATAATAATAATATGCTGAAAAATGAAAACAGGGTTGAGGCTTGGCATGTTAATTACTTGTCTAAAGCAGGTAGATCCATTCTCATCCAAAGCAATTTGGAAGCCCAACCATCCTATGTTTGTTTGTCATTCCTTCTGCCATAGACAACTTGTGCTAAACTTGATTATGTGCATCAGAATTTCTTTTGGAAGCAAACGTCAAACTCTACGCCCCTTATGGCTTTGAATACAATTTGCAAACCCAAATATCAAGGTGGACTTGGTTTACGTAAAACCAGACCTCTAAACCGTAATTTACTGGCGAAATTAGGATGGAAAATCCTACATAATAACACCAATTTATGGGTTTCTATCATTAAAAATAAGTACCTTCAAAATACTTCTTGCTTTCTATGCAAGCCTAAACAGAAAGACTCATAAACTTGGCATCACATTTTAAATCAAAGGGAAATTCTAAGAAAAGAATCCGATGGAAAATTGGCAATGAAAAGTTCATCAATGTCTGGCTTGAAAACTAGGTCCTACAGTATTGTCTCATTCATCATCTTAACAGATCTATCGACTCAGTTGATACTAACCTCTTGGTCTCAGACTTCATTACGACCTCCAAACTATGGAATATTGTGAGGGGGTCGAAAAAGCACGAGGCTAATGCGTGACCTCGTCCCTCGTGGATGTGACGCTTCTTTTTTTCAAATCAAGTGTAATTGGATTTCCTGTGAGTTTACACCCAATTGACTAGTAATATAGGAGTCGCCATTCAGTTTTTAACGACAATGAGAAAAACTGACAAAACCCAGTTATCGTGACATAAAGGGAGTGCAATTATGTTTGACCACGACGGCCGTAGGTTCCCTTGTGATCCCTGGTGGTGGGGATCGCTCAACGTACACCCGCAGGGTAGAGATTGAGGGTTCGGGGGACTGTAACTACCGAGAGGAGTACTCGCTCTTCGATAACTCCAGAGGCAGGATATCCTTACTAGCTCAGCATAAATAATTGAAGGGACATGCGTTAACTATTAAACTAATCTGAGTTGATTTTAACAATATGCAACATATAGTACTAGATCGAACGCGATTATCTGATTTAGATTATTTTAAGGGACCTAGCATGATAATCCGATTTCCCAAAAATATCATATTTATTAGGCGTGATCGAACAATCAGATTTAGTTAGTTTAACAGTTCATAAAAGGGCGAGGAAAGCAATTAAATCATAGAAAATGGACACATTACGACGCACCCTTGAGAGGTACGTCACGGTTCTCAGAAAACTAACCACTTTGACTTTGCTATTTCTCCTTTTATTTAACGAATCTCAAGTTATGGGACAGGATACATTCTGTTCGATTTATGGATCGATTGCGACAGAACGCGTGATCAGTTTTGCAGCGTGAGGCTTAGGCTTAGGGGTTTAGAGTCAATACTCAGAATAATAATTGTGTGTTGTTGTTGTGTTTTCACGTCGAGCTTAGGGCCCTATTTATAGAAAAGAGTTCGTGGAAAGATAGAATTGTAGAACTCTAATCCACGAGGAATTAGAAAAAAACACGTACCAGGTATTTTCAGCGCCCAGGGCTGGGCGCCGAAGATTTCGGCGCCCAGAGCCAGGCGTTGAAAATAGGATCTGGGCTGTTTTTCTTGGTCAGATTCGGATTCCTAGAATCCGGAGTATTTGGGATTTAATTGAGTCTTTTAGTGCGTATTAACCTTGTGACGGGATGCGTCTGGGCCCGTTACGAACTCTAGGCTCGTTAGGATTTTAATTAATACGTGACTTATTTTCGAATCATATTAGTGAAGGAAATAATGCCCTTGGTCCAAGTATGCATTCTATGTTAAGTCTAATAAATGCGGTTCAGTATTAATTAACAAGTTAATAATTCAGTGAGATCAAGTGAGCTGAATGCCTAGCTAGAGGCCGCTTCAGTTCAAGTGGAATTAATGATATTAATCCACAGCTTACTCTTGACTGAACCCGTAGGGTCACACAAATAGTACGTAAACGGATCAAGTATTTAATGGCATTAAATACTCCATCTATGAATATTCGGAACCGACGGATCTTGGTTTCAGTGGGAGCTAAGATCGTCACAGGCAAGAAATGAATACTCCGGAAACGATGATATTGCCGGAAACGGAAATATGGATCGTATCGGAAATATGAATATTATCCAAGTCGTAGATGTTACCGGAAACGGAAACATGGTACGTATCGGAAAATATTATTGGAAATGGAAATATTACCAGAATCGGAAATATTGCCGGAAACGGAAATATTGTCAGAATCGGAAATATTACCGGAATCGGAAAATAATTCCGGAAACGGAAATATTAAATATTTGTTCGAAACGGAAATTAATTCCGGAATCGGAAATATTAAATATTGTTCGTATCGGAAATAGATTCCGGAAATGGAAATTTAATCGGAAGCGTATCGTACGAATTAGCATCGGACGAGGCCTGCCGGACGAAGGCCCAGCACGAAGCCAGGCCGTCGCCCAGCAAGCACGCACGCCACAAGCCCAGCGCGCGCCAAGGCCACGGATGCGTGGGCCTTGCTGCGTGGGCTGCAGCTCGCACGCATGGGCAGTCCTTGTGGCTGCCGTGTGTGTGTGAGTTTGTGCTCATGCGTGATTCCTGAATCAGCAAGAGTCAGTGTATGATTAAATGTCTATTCCTAATTGGATAAATTAATTAAATAGAATTCATGTAGGATTCTAATTCCAATTAATTCGCATCCTACTAGGATTACGATTCCTTTTCCATAACTCTATAAATAAAGGCCTAGGGGTCATAATTTATATACAAGTTTCAAAGTATTCAAAAGTGAGTTTTTGAGAGAAAATTAAAACACATCTTGCTCATAAAAGTGCCGAATTTTCTAGTACCTTAAGGGCGATTCTAGTTGGTCAATCTTAAGGCGGATCCGGACGTGCTGTGGACTATCTACGGAGGGACGACATTTGGAGTCCTAAAAGACTTGTTCTTGTTCGGTTCGGGCGCAGCTAGGGAGGGCACGCAACAAAGAGTATGCATCTAATTATGCTATATGATTATGTGTAAATAATATGTTTCCTGGGTTAATGGTTGTTTCCGCATGATCTATGTAAATGTCATATGTATCATAACCCAACAGTGGTATCACGAGCCCCTTATTATTTTCATAATCTAAATTGCATGAACATGGTTAAATATTACAAATTTGCAAGAATTAAAAAGGGTGATTAATTTTCGTAATTGTTAATTAATTGCAAATTGCGTTTATTTAATTATATGTACGCAGTTTTTCGGCAGTTTCTTCATTACTCATCCGAATTGAGTGATTTTTGTGTCAATTCCGTATGTAAAAGGCATTCTAAAATTTTGACAAAAATAGTATTTTTCTGCCGAACCCAGAATTCTCAAATTCGAAGCCTAACTATGACTTTTCGAAGGTTTTAGTTTTTCGGATGCAAAATTTCGTAAATTTAAGATGTTAAATTAAATATTTGCGATTCCTGTTGATAAATCTTGAATTTTTGATTGACCTACTGCATATGTTTAACAAGTTTGAATGCCTAGTCTTGTTAATTATGCAATCTAATTTGTAATTATGATTAATTTGTTGAAAATTAGAATAATTTAGAATTAATTTGATTTTCATAATTAATTGTAATTTAATTAGAAACCTATGATTAAAAACCACCATAAAAATTGTAAATTTACGATAAATTTTAAATTTTTATGACCTAGACTTGAATCCATATCAATCGGAAATCAATTGGATAATAAATTTTCGATTTTTCGCCCTAAAATTATGAAATTAATAATATTTATTAATTTGTCATTAATTTTAAATATAAATTTTAAATTTTTATGCGATTCGTTCAAATAACTTGCACGCACGAAGCAATGGACGCTTCGTGTTACCCTTAAGGGGTGTTGTATAATGCGGGCATGCGACGACGAGCAAGGGAGCTCGTCGCCCGTGCGGCACGAATGCAATGAGCAAGGGCGTAGTGCACGAGCGCAAGGCAGCAGCCCTGCCTTGTGTCGTGTGCCACGAGCAATGAACGTATGGGCATGGGCGAGGGGCGAGCCAAGGCAGTCGCGTGTGGGCAGCAAGCGAGCTGCGCCACAACGCGCGCTGCCTCGCACAAGTGCGCGCAGCCTCGCGCGCAGCGAGCGCAAGCTCGCGTGCCACGAGCGCTGCGCACAGCATCACTCGCGCGCACAGCGCGCGACGTCGCCCGCCCAGCGAGCGATGTCGCGCACCAGCGAGCGATGGCTCGCGCGCGCACAGCGCGCGATGTCGCCCGCCCAGCGAGCGATGTCGCGCACCAGCGAGCGATGGCTCGCGCGCGCGCAGCGAGCGATCTCGCGCGCCAGCAAGCGATCTCGCGCCCCAGCGAGCGATGGCTCGCGCGCGCAGCGAGCGAGCTTGCGCGCCCAGCGAGCGATCTCGCGCGCCAGCGAGCGATGTCGCGCGCGCGCGCTGCGAGCGATAGCTCGCGTGCGATGGGCGCTATGCGGAGGCTTGCGTTGGGACAGCAGCAGCTATGCTACGAGCGCATGGGCTGTGCGCACATGGCCAGCAATGGCTGTGTGCGTACGGCCCATGGGCGTGCAACGCGTAGGGTGTTTGCGTTACGATTAGATCGTTTTGAATGTTTAATTTGAAAATTTCAGTTCACGTAATTTTAATTAATTTTAAAATTAATAATTTGAATTAATTTCTTGGATTTTAATTTTGAATATTATAATTATAATAAATGGAATTTATTCTAATTATTTTACTAAAATTAAAATCATGAATTAATTTAAATGCGACTGAAATTAAATTAAATTTTTGGATTCAATTATAAATTTATATGAGCTTTAAATTTTAATTAAATTTGTATGTTTCCGGTTAGACTAGAAATACAATTTTATGTTTAAAATTAGTAAAGCATATGAATTTATTGGTTTGAGTGGGAGCGCTTTTTAGTCATAAACTCTTGATTAGGTCTACAAATCCTTAAGGTTAAAACAACTCGATTAGAATTAATAAGGACTGAATAATTGGTAGATTATTGGTGACCTTGATTAATTACTGCAAATGTTTACGTGATGCATAATGTGTTTTACTAACCAGCTATGTGGGCCATTCATGATAATGAATGGGTGAATGGTATATATTGTATATGTACTGTTTTGCAGGTTATGAAGTGACTAGTATGGCCCAAATAGGATAGAAAATATGGTCTGCGTACCATTAATTTGAATGTAATTGGTCTAAAGTACCAAAGTTATTTTTCAATTCAAATATGGTCTGCGAACCATCAAATAGTTGTAATTAGTTATAGCTTATCCTATTTGAAGAAAATGGTGCCTCCCACGGAGATTTTCAAGACGGACTTTGAAGTCAAAGCTTCAAAGATGAAGTCGGGCCATACTAGATCACAAATATCTTATGCATGTTTTAAGTTATTTATTGCTTTAAATATGTCTTAAAATGCATGAGATCATAAGCTTGATTATGTTGCATGATTAAGGATTTTAGTTCACTTAAAATCTAACCAACATAGTAAGAGCCTTAAGTTCCAAACTTAAAAAAAATTGAGTTAAAAGGTGCCATGCCAAAATATACACTTGCTTGGATATCCTTTACATCAATCTAGTAATAGTTTTCGCTCAGCGAGGTGTTACTTATTGGTCCTAAAGGGGCAAGGTACACAAATAATTGTGAGTACATGTTAGTTTTGGTGAAACTCAACGATATAAGTAAGGAGTCCTTTTATGTCGTGGAAAATTCGATAGGTTTACCTAATAAGTTCTTAGACGTACCTATCAACCAAGAATAGTTTCTAGACTATTAGCAAAAGGCTTTTGCTTACCTAAGATGTTCTAGGATTAAGTCGACAAACTGTGCTTAGTTCTTCAATGATTTTAGGATCTTGGAATCATTTTATTCACACCTGCCGGAACACATAACTTGAATAAAATGCTTAATAAACATTGAATTATGCATGTATGCTAGAATTTAAGTTTATTAAGAGAAACTGTGAATGGTTATTTATTTGTTTAATCTTTTCAATTGTAGTTTTAATATGGCAAACAACAATCAAAACATCATCATGGGTTCTGAGCTTATGGTCAAGCTGAACCTGACAAATTTTCTTGAATGGGAAGCTAAGCTAGTTGAAATAGTCAAACTCAATGGACTTGAGTATGTACTATCACATCCCATGCCAAGCTACTATGCCAGAGACATGACCCCTGAGAGATTTTACGCCTGGGATGCGGATCTCAAAAAGGTTATGAGTCTCATGCTGAACAATATCCCTGATGATTGGGCTAGAAGGTTTGTAGCTTATGAACCTTTTACGCTCATCAAGAATCTGAGGGATATCTGTCGTGGAAGTACGGAGGACAGGGACCTGAACGTCCATGAGTTGATTGAATCAATGTCTGGGCTAAAGGTTAGTTCTCCCAACAGGTGTTATAGGATGGAGGTCCAAGAAACACATGTTCAGCTCCTTCGCACTAAACAGAGGGTAGGCGTCCCACTGAGGTTCCATGTGGATCTTATGTGTTCATATTTTGATCGCCTAAGTCTACTAGGAACACCAATAAGCGAAAGGATGGCAGTCTCTGTCTTGCTCAATTCACTACACAGTGGGTTTGGTCGCTTCAAGCAACAATACCTAAGTGAACCAAGAGAAGAAACAGTTGCAGAATTTATTCACCTTGTCAGAAAGGCTGAAATAGTACTGGACTGTGAAGCCAAAGATTTACTCAAGGCTAGAAAGAGACCATTCAAGAAAGGTGGAAAGTCCAAGGGCAATGCTAAATCAAAGCAGGACAAGTCCACATCAAGCTGTCTTTATTGTGATGGAATAGGCCATTACAAAAGAGAATGTCCAAAGCTAAAGGAAGATCAGAAGAACGGAACAGTCGTTCCATCTTCAGGTATTTTCGTTATAGACTGTATACTTGCTAATTCAACTTCTTGGGTATTAGATACAGGTTGTGGCTCACACTTATGTTCCAATCCACAGGGACTAAGAAGAAGTAGAAAGTTAAGCAAGGGAGAAGTCGACCTACGAGTGGGAAATGGAGCACGGATTGCTGCATTAGCCGTAGGAACTTACTATTTGTCGTTGCCCTCCGGGCTAGTTTTGGAACTGGAAGAATGTTTCCATGTTCCAAGTCTTACTAAAAACATCATTTCAGTTTCTTGCTTAGATGCTAAGGGATTTTCCTTTATAATAAAAGACAATAGTTGTTCGTTTTATTTTAAAGAGATGTTTTATGGATCTGCTAGATTAGTCAATGGACTTTATTTATTAGATCACGACAAACAAGTATATAACATAAATACCAAAAAGGCCAAAAAGGATGATTCAGATCTCACCTATCTGTGGCATTGTCGATTAGGCCATATAAACTTGAAACGCTTAGAAAGACTTCAAAGGGAAGGAATTCTAGAACCATTTGACTTAGAGGATTATGGTAAATGCGAATCATGTTTACTTGGCAAAATGACAAAGCAACCTTTCTCTAAAGTTGGAGAAAGAGCAAATGAACTATTGGGTTTAATCCATACAGATGTATGTGGACCAATGAGTACAAATGCTAGAGGTGGTTTCAGCTACTTTATCACTTTCACTGATGACTTCAGTAGGTATGGTTATGTCTACCTAATGAAGCATAAGTCTGAATCCTTTGACAAATTCAAGGAATTTCAGAGTGAAGTAGAGAATCAATTAGGCAAGAAGATCAAGGCACTGCGGTCTGATAGAGGCGGTGAATATCTGAGCTATGAATTTGATGACCATCTGAAAGAATGTGGAATTCTATCAGAATTGACTCCTCCTGGAACACCACAATGGAACGGTGTGTCAGAACGGAGGAACAGAACCTTGCTAGACATGGTCAGGTCAATGATGGGTCAGGCCGAACTTCCATTAGAATTTTGGGGACATGCACTAAATACAGCTGCACTCACTATAAATAGAGCTCCGTCTAAAGCTGTCGAAAAGACTCCATACGAATTATGGTTTGGAAAGCCTCCAAATGTGTCTTTTCTTAAGATTTGGGGATGTGAAGTATACGTCAAACGATTAATTTCAGACAAACTTCATCCAAAATCTGACAAATGTATCCTTGTGGGCTATCCAAAGGAAACAAAGGGGTATTACTTCTACAATACATCTGAGAACAAAGTGTTTGTTGCTCGAGATGGTGTCTTTTTGGAGAAGGATCACATTTCCAAAATGACAAGTGGGAGAAAAGTAGACCTCGAAGAAATTCGAGTCGAACAACAAACTCTAGAGAATGCTCAAGATGACATTCAGGATGAAACTCAGAGATCTTTAGAAGAATCTGGTGAGAATCATGGTCAATCTAGAAATGTTACCCCGCGTAGATCGCAAAGATATAGATCTCAACCGGAAAGGTACTTAGGTATTTTGACGAACGAGAGCTATGACGTTCTATTACTTGAAAGTGATGAACCTGCGACTTACAAGCAAGCTATGACGAGCCCTAGCTCCAAGCAATGGCAAGAAGCCATGCAATCTGAATTAGACTCCATGTCTGAAAACCAAGTATGGGATTTGGTCGATTTGCCAGATGGCTACCAAGCCATTGGAAGCAAATGGGTTTTCAAACTGAAAAAGGACAAGGATGGGAAACTTGAAGTTTTCAAAGCTAGATTGGTTGCAAAAGGTTACAGGCAAGTCCACGGTGTGGATTACGATGAAACCTTTTCACCAGTTGCAATGCTAAAGTCTATTCGAATAATGTTAGCAATCGCTGCATATTACGATTACGAAATATGGCAGATGGATGTCAAAACTGCTTTCTTAAACGGCGTTTTAACAGAAACTGTGTTTATGACACAGCCTGAAGGTTTTGAGGATCCAAAGAATGCTAAAAAGGTATGCAAGCTAAAGAAGTCAATCTACGGATTGAAGCAGGCATCCAGGAGCTGGAATATACGTTTTGATGAAGCAGTCAGTGACTTTGGTTTCATCAAGAACGCAGACGAATCTTGTGTATACAAGAAGGTCAGTGGGAGCAAAATTGCTTTCCTAGTATTATATGTCGACGACATATTGCTTATCGGAAATGACATTCCTATGTTGAACTCTGTCAAGATTTGGCTTGGGAAATGTTTTTCGATGAAGGATCTAGGAGAAGCACAGTACATACTGGGCATCAAGATTTACAGAGATAGATCTAAAAAGATGATTGGACTTAGTCAAAGCACTTATATCAATAAGGTGCTTGATAGGTTCAAGATGGCGGACTCCAAGCGAGGCTACCTACCCATGTCTCATGGAATGACTCTAAGCAAGACTCAGTGCCCAAAAACACTTGATGAGCGTAGACGAATGAATGGGATTCCATATGCATCATTGATTGGTTCAATAATGTATGCTATGATATGTACACGCCCGGATGTTGCGTACGCACTCAGTGCTACGAGCAGATACCAGTCAGACCCAGGAGAGGCGCATTGGACTGCTGCCAAGAACATTCTGAAGTACCTGAAAAGGCACAAAGATGACTTCCTGGTCTATGGTGGAGATAATGAATTAATTGTTAAAGGCTATACGGACGCAAGTTTCCAAACCGACAAAGATGATTTCAGATCACAGTCTGGGTTTGTCTTCTGCCTCAACGGAGGAGCAGTAAGCTGGAAAAGTGCTAAGCAAAGCACCATTGCGGATTCTACAACTGAAGCGGAGTACATTGCTGCACATGAAGCAGCAAAGGAAGCTATATGGCTAAGGAAGTTCATAGGAGAACTTGGTGTAGTCCCCTCCATTAAAGGACCAATAGCCCTGTATTGTGATAATAACGGAGCTATTGCACAGGCAAAAGAGCCTAGACACCACCAGAGAGTCAAGCATGTACTTCGTAGATTTCACCTTCTACGAGAGTTCGTTGAAAGAAAAGAAGTCGAGATAAGCAAAATTGGAACTGATGACAACATATCAGATCCATTAACTAAACCTCTGCCGCAAGCGAAGCACAACTCGCACACTGCAGCTATGGGAATCAAGCATATTGGAGAATGGCTTTGATGTCTCTGTTTAATGTTTTAAAGTTTTAGAGTTTAAATCTTTGTAAAACATTATTGGTTAATCATTCACAATAAATGAAAGAAATTCATTTTTCCATTTAATTTGTGGTTTATTAAATGATGAGTCCCTTCAACTTGACGATATATTCAAGATAGACTGTCAGGACCAGTCCTGTGACTAAGAAATGTCTATCAAGTGAACTTGAATGTCAAAGGTTGAAAATGGTCCCTAATTGGAGTTTTCTATAAAATTGGACGCATAGAAAACGTTAGACGATTAGAGTGCAAGATGACTAGTAGTTCTGTTTCTTGAACTATGTGGACATGGCAATGTCATAATCATTTGCATAGATACTTACTTTGGGAAGACTAGTATCGGACAAGACCTATGAAACTTTACTGTAAGAGATGAAAGTCTGTCATAAGTAAATTTCATTAAATTATTAGACACTAAATCCTCAATACCTGAGTGATTTGAGATTACTTGTTTGAGAACTGGTTGCTTTGACGTTGACCAACCGTCGCACCGTAAAAGGAGGCTATAAAGGCAACGCTCAGGTAATCACCTATCAAACGAAGTCTAATCTCAAGATCGCAAGATTGGGATTGTCCTCCCATAAATCGGGATGAGATGCTTAAAAGTTGTACAAGGCCACTCGGAGAGCTAGAAACTGTGAAATGCATGGCCGTGCTCGGATGAATCATAGGCTATGATTATCTGTTTATTTGATCAGTTGAACTCTGAAACCGAGGAACACCTCTGGACATAATAAGGATGACAACTCTTACCTTATGTTCAAGAGCAAGCATCGAGCGACAAAGGAATTAGGAAATGCACACTTGTCCCTAAGGACAAGTGGGAGACTGAAGGAAATAATGCCCTTGGTCCAAGTATGCATTCTATGTTAAGTCTAATAAATGCGGTTCAGTATTAATTAACAAGTTAATAATTCAGTGAGATCAAGTGAGCTGAATGCCTAGCTAGAGGCCGCTTCAGTTCAAGTGGAATTAATGATATTAATCCACAGCTTACTCTTGACTGAACCCGTAGGGTCACACAAATAGTACGTAAACGGATCAAGTATTTAATGGCATTAAATACTCCATCTATGAATATTCGGAACCGACGGATCTTGGTTTCAGTGGGAGCTAAGATCGTCACAGGCAAGAAATGAATACTCCGGAAACGATGATATTGCCGGAAACGGAAATATGGATCGTATCGGAAATATGAATATTATCCAAGTCGTAGATGTTACCGGAAACGGAAACATGGTACGTATCGGAAAATATTATTGGAAATGGAAATATTACCAGAATCGGAAATATTGCCGGAAACGGAAATATTGTCAGAATCGGAAATATTACCGGAATCGGAAAATAATTCCGGAAACGGAAATATTAAATATTTGTTCGAAACGGAAATTAATTCCGGAATCGGAAATATTAAATATTGTTCGTATCGGAAATAGATTCCGGAAATGGAAATTTAATCGGAAGCGTATCGTACGAATTAGCATCGGACGAGGCCTGCCGGACGAAGGCCCAGCACGAAGCCAGGCCGTCGCCCAGCAAGCACGCACGCCACAAGCCCAGCGCGCGCCAAGGCCACGGATGCGTGGGCCTTGCTGCGTGGGCTGCAGCTCGCACGCATGGGCAGTCCTTGTGGCTGCCGTGTGTGTGTGAGTTTGTGCTCATGCGTGATTCCTGAATCAGCAAGAGTCAGTGTATGATTAAATGTCTATTCCTAATTGGATAAATTAATTAAATAGAATTCATGTAGGATTCTAATTCCAATTAATTCGCATCCTACTAGGATTACGATTCCTTTTCCATAACTCTATAAATAAAGGCCTAGGGGTCATAATTTATATACAAGTTTCAAAGTATTCAAAAGTGAGTTTTTGAGAGAAAATTAAAACACATCTTGCTCATAAAAGTGCCGAATTTTCTAGTACCTTAAGGGCGATTCTAGTTGGTCAATCTTAAGGCGGATCCGGACGTGCTGTGGACTATCTACGGAGGGACGACATTTGGAGTCCTAAAAGACTTGTTCTTGTTCGGTTCGGGCGCAGCTAGGGAGGGCACGCAACAAAGAGTATGCATCTAATTATGCTATATGATTATGTGTAAATAATATGTTTCCTGGGTTAATGGTTGTTTCCGCATGATCTATGTAAATGTCATATGTATCATAACCTAACAATTAGGAATAGGATTCTCTCGCAATTTCTATCTCATTTAGAATTTATGTTGGAGTGCAACACCTAATTCTGACAGGTTTCTATCTTTTATGACTTGCCACTTTTAACAATTACCGATTACGGCAGTTACTATTTTTAGCAGGTTTCCATAAATAGCAGGTTTCTATAAATAGCAGGTTTCTATAAATAGCAGGTTTTGGGTGAAATGAAAATGGGAATTGAGATTCGTTTATTTTATAGGAGATGCGTTGTCAAGTGGAGATTTACGTTCTCATCATCGAACCTTCCCTTTCGGGAATGGGGACAAAAGTAGGTGTCTACAGTTAGCCCCCACTTTGACTGAGTCTTGGAGTAAGACGATGGTCAAAGTATTAGACGAAGTGCATCGCACAAGCCATGGTGACCTGTTTTGGCGAGGGTCTCACGAGCCCCCGAGTGATAACATTTGACTTAAGGGTCATCACTTGAAGTGTCGACATATCCCTAACGTGTCATTGGGATTTGTCAACGGATAGTATAGAAACTTCCTCACTTTGTCATTGGAAGGATCTAAAGGTGCGTAGAAACTCCCTCACTTTGTCATTGGGAGTAGCTATAGATGTTTTCAAAATCAAAGCTATAAAGTGTAAGTGGGCCTGGCCAAGCCCAACCACGAGGTAAAAGTGTTTTTAAAGATTCTCATTTTTAGGGCTAGCCAAACGAGAAAACCCCCTTGTTTTTACAGGATATAAAACGAAGGAAAATCCAGCACATCGTTCTTTTTTGGAAAAAACGGAAAACCAATCCTTTTAATTTTTGGAAAAAAGGGAAAACCGAAAAAGTTATCGCTGCATCGACTAAGGACTTGCGCGGTTAGTGGCACAGACCCCGCCCGCTAAAGGTGGGCGAGCCTGTCCGCTGAGGGTGGACGCCCCGTCCGGTAGAAGTGGACGAATCTGTTTTTGAAATTTGAAAATAAGGACCTACGTGGTTTGTGACGTAGACCCCGCCGGCTAAAGATGGCGAACCTGTCCGCTAAGGGTGGATACCCCGTCCGATAGAAGTGGACGAATCTATTTTGAAATTTGAAAATAAGGACCTACGCGGCTTGTGACGTAGACCCCGCCGGCTAAAGATGGCGAACCTGTTTCATTTTGTTCTTTTGAAGATTCTATTTTTCGAAAACTGAGGATCTGCGCGGCTAGTGACCCAGACCCCGACCGCTGAGGGTGGGCGAACCCTGTCCGCTAAGGGTGGACGTCCCTGAATTCGTTTTTTCTTGATTTGGAACTTGCGTGGTTCGCGGCGCGATCTTGCCTGATTGAGGTGGGCAAGTCTCTATTTTTCGTTCGTCGTGATTTCTTTTGAGATTTCCTTTTTATCCATTCTTCGTAGGAGCGAATTCTTCCGAGGGATGCTCGGCTTTAGTTATAACCTGAACGTGGGTTGACAACGGGTTTAGACGGACCTTTGTCTTGCGACCATCTGCTTTCGTGGTTTTGAGCTAGTCTTTACGGCTCAATTTTTGCCACTTACTTGGTCTTTGATCAGAGGACCATGTACAAATGTCAATGACGACCCTTTTCTGAGGTCGAACCTGTTCTTTTGAGATCATCAAAACATGGGACGACGTATAGCGTAGCCCGGGAATGTGATTTTGAATGCGCGCTCTCTGTTGGAGTATACTTTTCGCGAGCCCCCAAGCACTCGGGCTTTGGTGGTCATTTTTTCGCATACTTCATAACGTCTTTTAATCATGTTTGGGGTCGAGCTCGTATGTGCGAGCGACCTTTCATAGTGGTGTGCTACTTTGGCGAAGTCATGGGGTGCGACTTCAGTCTTCGGGCGACAAGGTTTAATATCATTCGGTTTAGCTTGGCCCGATTTAATCCTTTGACAAACAAACATTTTTTTATTTGAGAAACCAACGACTTAACAACATTTTTTGGTGTTTCGAAGAATGACCTTGATATTTTTTGTTTTGAAAAGTGTACATATATGTTTCTTGAGACAAGTCTAAGTTTCGACCAAGTTTTACCATTCATTTTTGCTATTTGGGAGCATAAAGGTGCTTTTGGGCTTGATTTTAATTGTACATAGGGCCTCGTGTGTAGCAACACGGTTTTAAGTCTTTTCCTGCTCCGCGTTTTGTGAAATCTGGGCCTTGGGCTGCATTTTCGGCGCCCAAGGCTGGGCGTTAATTATTTCGGCGCCCAGCTTCGGGCGCTGAAAGTCCTTTCCTGGCAAATTTTGACTTTCGGATTTCTTAACGCGTTTCCGAATGGGATCAGGATGTCACTTGATGCGTTCAGCTATATATAGAGGCTAGATACGTCCCTATTTTCCATCACTCTCAATTTCCTTCTTTCTTTGCTGTGTTTTAATTACTCCTTGCTTTCGTCATGTTGATTCCCACTTTCTCACTCCAACGGGCTGTTAGGCGTTGGCTACGGGCCCATAATCCTACAGAAAAGGCTTTGTTGAAAGAATACCACTTAGAGGCACTTTTAGGCTTACAACAAATTAACATTGACTATAATTTTCTGCATGTAGCCCTAAGCTTTTGGGATTCCGATCATCATGTTTTTGTCTTTAGGGGCAACGAAATATGTCCTTTGCCAGATGAATTTGCTGCGATCCTTGGTTATCCTACTAATGCTACCCCTGCCACTCCTGGCACTATTGAAGAGAGTAAAACAACCATAGGGGCTTTCCTAGGACTAGATGCTAACATGCTTGCTGAAGTTGTTGTAGGTGATGAGGTTAATTTGGCAAAACTTGTAAAACACCACTTTAGGCCTAGTAAGAATATGACCGAACAGAAATTGAATATTCGAGCCCTTGTATTTTGCTTGTTGAATCATTATTTGCTGTCGAATAACAATGGTGAGTTCGGTGACATAAGGTTGATCCCCTTGATTAGCCAGATGGAAAGTTGCTATTCTATTATGCCGTTGGTGGTTCCCGAGACATTGCTGAGTGCGGATGAGCTGAAGAAGGACGCCAAATCTGAATATTTTAAGGGAAGCCCCCTATTGCTGCAGGTAATCGATTTTCTTTTGCGCACGTATACGTTTTTTTTTGCATATATATTTTCCATTCGTCCTTCCTTGGGGCTGAGTTTCAGCGCCCAGGGTTCGGCGCTAGAATTATCGGCGCCTGGTCCTGGGCGTTGAAACTGCGCCCCAAGAACCGTTTTATTTTTGTTATTTTTTTTTTATCGTACCCGTTTTTTGCAGATTTGGCTCGTGGAACGGCTTAGGCTTTTGGAAGCTCCTGCCGATCCTAAACATTATCGTCCTATAGCCTTGGGTAACCGAAAATATTTGCACCGAGGCCAGGACGAGGCCGAATGGGCCTCCTTTTTTACTCATGGCATCTGTTCTATTAAGTGGGTGGTACCATGGTGGGGTTTGACTACTATGACGGGGGGGTTCTGATGTATCGGTTTATGTTTCTTTGTTGGGGCTATCTCGGCCAACTTATATTTTCCCTTACCGAGTCATGCGTCAATACGGTTTAAGGCAGACTATCCCCTTTTCTGATACGGTACCACCTAAAGTAGCGGCCTCTTCACAAGCACGGGTTCTAGGGTGGGCTAAGTATTATGATGGTCTCCCGCGTTGGGCCGTAGCTACAAATGGCTTTGTGGGTCTTTCTGAAAACTACAAGTTGTGGATGAGCTCCGATGATAAAGCTGTGAGGACCGAGGCTCGAAATGGGGAGCTGAGCTTTTGATACCTCGTATTCGTGTTAAGTATGAGGGTCCTGATTCTGCCAAACCTCGTACCCATGGTATTAAGACTGTGAAAGCTCGTCCTGATCGAAAGCGAAAGGAAGTTCCTCCCCGTTCCAGTTTCAGGCCTAAAAAGATGCCTAACATGAAGGGGCCTGTTGTTGTTAAAAGAAATGCAAGCTCTCGCGGAGATCGTCGCTGGAACAATGTATGGGTTAGGAAGTTCCAGCCGCCTGTAGAAACAGTGACTAGTCTAGTTGATGATAATAATCCTTCTCCCACCATTGTCTGTGCCCTTGAGGCTGAGCGGGCTATAACTGAGAATGCTTCTGAAGCCTAGGCATCTTTGGAAGTTAGTGTCCCGGAGCCGGTTCTTATGGAGATTGATATTGGGGCAGCGCAGAAGACTGTGGGGGTGGATCCTGCGAATATTGCCCTCTACAAGACTTTATTTGATGATCCGGAAGAACTAGAGTAGTGTAGTTCTTGCTAGGGTGTAGGTGCCCTCTATTTATTTCAGTTGTGTTTATTTTTTCATTTCTTAGCACTTTGTTTTCCTTCTTATTATTTTTCAATAAAGGCGTATTTTAGTTTTTCATTTTCATTTTTTGTTTCTCCTCCTTTTTTTTATATTTTTATATGTCTAACACTTTTTGCACAATTTATGTATGTTTGTTTTTTTTTTATTGGACCGAATCCTTGGTAAGGATTGCCTACGTATCTTGTCAGAATCAGGTCGCGCGTAGTTCTAGCTAGAATAAGTTCTAGGATGCCAGATTTTAATAGATATGCCCTGAGGTGGTAGCATACTACTTAATCGGTCAAATGAGTGAAGTATTATCATTATTTTTCGTCTCGTCTACCGTTTTTGCCGTAAGTATTATGTAAAAATGAAATTCGACTATTTTTGTATGGCTATATTTTTTGATAAGCCTGTTTGGATACGTGCTGTATCCCCCAAGTGTTCGTTATTTTTCCGTTATGTGCGGATAAAATGACGAGCACTTCTAAAAAATTTAGGCAGGCAGAGAGTTTCAACGCCCAGGCTGGGGCGTCAAAGATTTCGGCGCCCAGCCCTGGGCGCTGAAAATGATTTCTGGCGGTCGTTTTTGACGCTTTGCTTCACGTGTTCTTGCATTTATTTTTTTTCTTCGTTTTAGTGCTTTGCTTTTTACTTGTATAAAAATATATTTTTGGGCTGTTTCAGAGGCTTTTTTTACTGTTAGCGCGAGACACATTTTTGTCCGGATTAATTTTTTCTATTCGTGACTCGAAACGGCTTTGAAAATGGAGTTAGGGTGCGGGAGTTATGAAGATTTTTGTGTAGCCTTTTTGGTGGGTTTGAGGTGCGTGTCGTTTTTGAAGGGTATGATGGGGTTACATTTTATTAATTCCCTTTTTAAGCAATATTTGTATTTGTTTTGGATTTTGATTTCCTTTGATTTCTTTGGGTTGCGTGGATTGACTTTTATGATGACACTGGTTGACCTTTATGTTTTGGGGTTATGAAGGGGAGGGTACGGTTTATTTTGTGGGTTTCGGGAATTGGTTCCCATGGCACTATTTCAAGACCGAGTGGGCCTCGTTTGTTAGGCCTAGAGTGGGCCGCCTCTTTATTTTTGTATTTTGCAAGTACTTTTGGTGCTTACTTAGTGTTAGAATTTTTAGGAGAAATATTACGCCTTTATTAATTTGAAAGTAAGGAAAACACACTGAAATAAACTTGACCTATATTCTAAGGGGTCTTAGGACCATCTAAAGTCTTTATCATTTTTCTACCAATCTAAAGAACTACTAGGCGCTTTTTATTAAGGTGCTCTATGTGGCTCAAGCCTTGGGTTTAGTCTCGTAAAACTTTGGTCCTTCAACGGTACTCATCTTGAATTCTATTCCTTTTGCATTGACCCAGTGATATGTCTTCACCCATCCGTTCTCGATCTCTTCTAGTGTTGATGCAGGAGCGATTAACCGGGTTGGATCGAAACCTTCATCTTGTAAAGCTAGGGTAGTTATCACAGTCTCGTCCTCCATAGGCCTCGATTCGTTAAACAATGTCCATGAAGCCTGGTTGTCCAATATTTCAGCTGTTTTAGTCTTGGTGAGGTGAGGTGCCTCATCCAAAGTATGACAATCATGGGAAATTTCAGATCTGGGCCAAGTTTCAGTAAAGAGGTCCTGGCCCGATATTTGAGACAGGTAGACATCTTCAGCATCATCATCCCACACACTGCACACTTCTCTCTCGATTTGATCCATAGGGACCATGGCGAGTGGTGCACCTTGGGGCGTAATATACGTCGTAGGGTCAAAGTTCATATTTTCTGGTTGGTCAAGAGAGATGTGACAAGAACCGAGTGGGCTCTTGTTGTTGTTGGGTTTGCCAACGTTGGGGAGAGGTGTTATTTCATCCTCTATCATATCCTGGATTGTGTTTTTTAGATTCCAGCAGTTTTCAGTATCATGCCCATTCCCTTGATGGAACTCGCAGCGAGCGCCCTCGACCCAGTACTTATTTTTGACTGGAGGGTGGGGTGTGGGGCCTATGGGCCTTAGTTTTCCCTGATTGGTTAGTCTTTGGAAAGCTTGTACTAGAGTCGACCCGAGTGGGGCAAACTTTCGACCTCGGGTCCACCTTCCCGGGCTACTTCGGGTTGGGATTTCTTCCACATTATGGACCTCTTGGGCTTGGGATGTGTTGCCCCAGTTGTAGGCGTTGCTTTTGTATGCGGGTTTACTTTGTATTGTTTGTGTGGGGTCATCCTCGATCTTTATTCCTACATCATAAACCCTCTTGAAGGTATCAAGGCCCAAGTATCTAAGATGTGGTTTGTAAATTGGGTCCAGGTTGTCAACGAATTTTCGGACTAATTCGGTTTCAGGAGGCCAAATGACCAGTAATGCAAAATGTTTGGCTTGCGCAGCCGCTAAGGATTCGTTTTCCATTTTCAGTTGGTTCATGAGTAGGGTCATTTGGGCCATTTGGTTCTGTAGCTCTTCTATAGACATGTTTGAGGGTGCGAATCAAAGTTGGGGAAGCGGAGATCCTTGACATGAGGGATGACGGACGGAACCTGGAGTTACTAAACCTTGCGTTGGCGATGTATCTTCGAGGCGCACTAATCGTTGATTTCCTGATCGGCACCAAGTGGCAGGACCAGTCCTATGCATAAGATAAGCTGAAGTTTAGGTCCCGAAGTTTCAAGTATTACTTAGTCTAGACTTCGACTCTCTCTATTGGTTTTTCACTCTTTCTTTTGTTGGTACACTTTTTAGTTCTTTCTTTTGGTCATTCTTTGGATTTTCGAAACACTTGCCCGTGTGACATTCATAATTATTAGCATGTTCGGTTTTGGTGCCGAGCATTGTCGTCGTAGGAGGCCTAACAACGACGCAAAGAGTTATTCTTTTTTATGAGTCGCTTTTAGAACCGAGTGCTTTTTTTACGCCCTCGTAGCAATTCTTTTTACGAACGGTTTTTTTTGTGCTACGTATTTTCCTTTTGCGCGGGCACCGAGGCTGCTGCGCCTGACCAGAAGGCCAAGCAGCAACTTCAGCGCCCAGCGTAGGGCGTGAGAAATTCTGGCGCCCAGCTAGGGGCGTTGAAAATGCGTCCCTGGCTGGTTCTCGTTCTCTGTTTGCGTCTACTTTTGTTTATGCGACTTCGATTTTGCGTGCTTGCCTAATAACGTCCTTTACGCGTTGTGCAGCGTTTGTGGGATTCGTTACAGGCCATCCCGAGCGTCGCTTATTTTTGTGGCGATCGTTCGGGTTTGCGGAACACGTATTTCGGTATAACTCTTTGGAAATTTGGATTATGAATGTTTGGGCAATTTTTAA
Organism: Spinacia oleracea; assembly: GCF_020520425.1. Taxonomy (NCBI): domain Eukaryota; kingdom Viridiplantae; phylum Streptophyta; class Magnoliopsida; order Caryophyllales; family Amaranthaceae; genus Spinacia; species Spinacia oleracea. The sequence goes on along the minus strand of NC_079492.1, from coordinate 23,607,107 downwards.
GGTCGTTGGTTTTTCTAGGATAGTTTGTCACACACAATCATATATTTCTCTACACATAACTAACATTCCATCATGAGGCAAATAATAATATGTCACGTAGTTTATGATAGGCTTCTATGGGTAGTTATTTGCGCCTGGCTTGGTACCGTTTCTATCGCAGATCCAACACATGCCCCGGTCGAGGTAGTGTCTTCAACAGACGAATTTCGTCCCAGAAGGCCAACCCGCAAGTGCAAGCCAAGGGGGCATGCAGGCGAGAGGGACCTAATGAGCGAGCGATTGGGTTTGGGACGGGTGTACTACCAGCGAAAGTGTCGAGTGGACAACATTCGAAGCGTATGCACCCCCCGGTTGGCGATGGGTATCCTAAGTCCCAACTCCCGAGAAGAAACACCAAGGGAGCCAAGATTCGTTATGCGGTTCTGCCCGTTCACATTAATATGCTGATTTTCAGGTCGTCCCAACTTGATGGGGAAATAAACGCGGGGTAGGATCGTTTCACCCTTCGGCTATTTTGATTACCTACAAGCACGAGTATTTCCTTCACTATCCCCAGTGGAGTCGCCACTGTGAGGGGGTCGAAAAAGCACGAGGCTAATGCGTGACCTCGTCCCTCGTGGGTGTGACGCTTCTTTTTGTCAAATCAAGTGTAATTGGATTTCCTGTGAGTTTACACCCAATTAACTAGTAATATAGGAGTCGCCATTCAGTTTTTAACGACAATGAGAAAAACTGACAAAACCCGGTTATCGTGACATAAAGGGAGTGCAATTATGTTTGACCACGACGGCCGTAGGTTCCCTTGTGATCCCTGGTGGTGGGGATCGCTCAACGTACACCCGCAGGGTAGAGATTGAGGGTTCGGGGGACTGTAACTACCGAGAGGAGTACTCGCTCTTCGATAACTCCAGAGGCAGGATATCCTTACTAGCTCAGCATAAATAATTGAAGGGACATGCGTTAACTATTAAACTAATCTGAGTTGATTTTAACAATATGCAACATATAGTACTAGATCGAACGCGATTATCTGATTTAGATTGTTTTGAGGGACCTAGCATGATAATCCAATTTCCCAAAAATATCATATTTATTAGGCGTGATCGAATAATCAGATTTAGTTAGTTTAACAGTTTATAAAAGGGCGAGGAAAGCAATTAAATCATAGAAAAGGGACACATTACGACGCACCCTTGAGAGGTACGTCACGGTTCTCAAAAAACTAACCACTTTGACTTTGCTATTTCTCCTTTTTATTTAACGAATCTCAAGTTATGGGACAGGATACGTTCTGTTCGATTTATGGATCGATTGCGACAGAACGCGTGATCAGTTTTGCAGCGTGAGGCTTAGGCTTAGGGGTTTAGAGTCAATACTCAGAATAATAATTATGTGTTGTTGTTGTGTTTTCACGTCGAGCTTAGGGCCCTATTTATAGAAAAGAGTTCGTGGAAAGATAGAATTGTAGAACTCTAATCCACGAGGAATTAGGAAAAAACACGTACCAGGTATTTTTAGCGCCCAGGGCTGGGCGCCGAAGATTTCGGCGCCCAGAGCCAGGCGTTGAAAATAGGATCTGGGCTATTTTTCTTAGTCAGATTCGGATTCCTAGAATCCGGAGTATTTGAGATTTAATTGAGTCTTTTAGTGCGTATTAACCTTGTGACGGGATGCGTCTGGGCCCGTTACGAACTCTAGGCTCGTTAGGATTTTAATTAATACGTGACTCTTATTTTCGAATCATATTAGGAATAGGATTCTCTCGCAATTTCTATCTCATTTATGATTTATGTTGGAGTGCAACACCTAATTCTGACAGGTTTCTATCTTTTATGACTTGCCACTTTTAACAATTACCGATTACAGCAGTTACTATTTTTAGCAGGTTTTCATAAATAGCAGGTTTCTATAAATATCAGGTTTCTATAAATAGCAGGTTTCGGGTGAAATAAAAAGGGGAATTGAGATTCGTTATTTTATAGGAGATGCGTTGTCAAGTGGAGATTTACGTTCTCATCATCGAACCTTCCCTTTCGGGAATGGGGACAAAAGTAGGTGTCTACAAATATTGTTAAATTTGAAACCTTATTGCACCTTTTATTATTTAGAAAAGTTCAAGGTGTCCCCATCCCTTTGTGTGATTTATCGGACACCCCTGTTTGGGGTGTGACATCTCCAAATGAATTTTTGGTTAAATCCGCAACTTGGTTAGAACATGTGAAGGGTAGTGATTTAAGAATTATTTGAGTAGATTTTATTATCTTTTTAGCATTTTAATTCTTTATTTTACTTGATATATTTCTCATTTTAATTAATTATAGCTTAGTTTAGCTATTTTTGTTAGTTTTTAATTCTTAATTTTGTAATTTACTTATTTTATTTTATTTTATAATTCTATAGTTTAATTATTTTAGTTTTCGTTAATAATTTTATATTTCAATTTTTTTTAATTTTTATTTATTATTCTTATAATATTAATAATTATTATAATAATAATAATAATTATTATTATTATTATTATAATAATAATAATAATAATAAGCTACAAAGATCAAATGAACTACAAGAAGTTGGAGGGGAGCCGAGAGACAATCTGGGCCCCCACTCCTCTAGCTATGGCGAACCCGATCCTGCTGAAAATGTGGGCAGCTGCCCGTGCCCCAATGTCTTGAGCCCTGGAGTACGCCTGGACCCGCTTCAGCAAAGAAACAGCCCCTTTCTCTAATTCCCCAAAAGAAGAGAAGGAAAAAGGGAAGAAACCGTAACCCAAAGCCCTACAACGTGCCCCATACTTATTCTGCTTCCGCTGCGCTGCAACCGCCACAACCCGACCCGGAACGAAGCCTGACAACCCAGATTGCGTCATAGGGGAAGACCCAGTCAAGTCAACACACACATCCAGACCACCATCCCATGAGTAAAGCAGTATATCTGCAGGACGAAGAGCTCCATCACTCTCACTAGCCAGCCCAACATCAACCTCCTTGCGAGCAGAAATCCCCGACCGATAGCAAATATCCAAAAGGGTATCACGAACAACATTATGACGATGTTTGATACCCACAATCCCAGCACAAGACACGGCATGATCCCCATAAATGTCCCCGTCGAAAACCCGAGAGCAAGCAGAACACGGCGTCGAATCAGATAACAACGGAATACCCAACCGATAGCAAAGAACCGAACGATAAGTCTTACCGTTCATAGTCTGGCCTAACCCCGAGATGGGGACTGCCCGAGATGGGGACTGCCCGAGATGGGGACTGCCCGTTATTATTATTATTATTATTATTATTATTATTATTTATTTACTTATTTTATTTTATATTTCTTTATTCTCTCCTATTTTCCTTTATTTTTATTTTGTGTAGGTACATATTGTTCGGGAATCGAAATACAAGCTTAAAGGCCGGTGAAAAAAAGTCAGCGGCTCAAAGAACACCAACTACTCTCCATCACCTTCCCCATCTTATCCTACACCACCCTACTCCTAGCCTACACCACACCAATGCAACCCCACTCTCCTCTTGCTCTCCTCTCTACCAACGCACCACCACCACCAGCACTGTTGCTCCTCCATACCAACAGTCTCCTCCAACACTGAGGCTCCAACCTTCGTAAATCGTCAACCACAACCCACATATCATTCGCGCACCAATAACACAACAATTCAGCCCAAAATCACCCAAAAAGCAGCAAGAAAAAGAGAAAAAAAAACAGAGTATTTGAGTCCCCGTAATTATGTTCGACCGAACCGAAGATTTAGAAAAGTTCCTTCTAGGGTCGGGTCCGGCCGAATCTCTCTTGAGTTCGCCCAAACAAGAACGAAGTCCGACCGAACCTCATTAGAGTCCGTCCGAACTTTTGGGCGCTTAATTTTTGTACGGATTAATGAAATTCTATGGCCACAATTCAATTGATGATGGACGACAACGATTGATGAGTTAAGCCGCGTTTTGTGCCCTTGGATTGATTTCGACATTGATGAAGATAAGGATGGAAGGTGTAGATGATTAATGATGGCTAATCGATGATGATGGACGATGATGATGAAATGATGAAGGGGGCTGAGGATCGAAGGAAAGGGAGCAGCGAAGGGGACGAAGATAAAAGGATTAGGGGGCCTGATTTGTTTTTCACCAAAACAGGAGCTACGGTGGGTTTTGTTTTGAAAAAAAGGGAGTCTGATTCAATTTTAGGTTTTCTTTTGTTTTTGGTTTTTATATATTTTTTTTCCTTTTCATTTTTATTCTCTCTTTTTATTTTTATTCCTTTTTTTTTTATTATTTGTTTTTTTTCTCTTTTCTTTTAATTTCTTTTAGTAAGGTAGTATACATACCCAATTTTGGTGACTCATTAGAGGATGTAAAACTTTAGTTTAGCTCTCCTTTTCTCTTAGGCTTTAGTGTTTATGTTTAGCTTTTAGAGAGATAACGTGAGGAAAATCAATGAAAAATCGGGGCTTTTGAATTCAAGTGTGGCAATTTCGTTCAAGATTTCCACCATTAATGAATGAGAAATTTCTTACTCTCTCTCCTCATTTATTTCTTTATTTATTGTTTTATTTATCGTTTTAATTAGTTTAATTGTTTTGGTTTAGTTTAATGATTCATGTTTAGATTAGTTGTTATTAATGTTTAGAATCATGTTTTTAGTTGTTAATTTCAATAATTTTTGTGTTTTTATGTTGATTGAGTAGTGTATTGGTTAAGGTTTGGGTGAAAACCTAACAATGATTGATTTAGGTAAATGAGTTTGAATTTGGTGATGTTACATGATTAAATGATTGTTTGTTTGATAATACTCGAGCTTGGTTGTGTGCAATTTAGCTACTTGTGTATGACTTTGATTTTGGGGTAGTCGACTTTAGGAAAATCGAGGGATCGTGACCTAAGTTGACTATTGTTTGGTTTGTGCTTAATCGTATACGTAACCTAAGGGTAGTGGTGTGTAGGACGGGAGTTCGCATTTGACTATTCTAAGAATTGATCCAAGGCGGGAGTCATTTGGGGATCTATTTCTAACCAACGCATCAGTCATACTTTGCTTGTGCTTCATCATTCTTAATTGTTGCTCGTACACTTTTTTCATTATTGTTGGTGTTTTATCTCATTCCTTACCCATGTTGGTCATTTGGTATTTAGTTTAGTTTTAGTTGGTTAGTTGACCTTTTCAACTCGTTCCGACCTAGCTTGTTGTTCGATTAGCATAAATTAGAGCACTTTAGTCCTTCTGGATTTCGACCCTTGCTTACCGGTTTACTTGAGTTTAGTGGTTAGTTTAGGTAATTTTTTTGATTAGGAGAGACTAGTAACGACCTATTTTTCCCCGCGATCAAATTGGCGCCGTTGCCGGGGACTTCGGTTTGCATTAGTTTGTGTTAGTTAGATGAGTCTAGGTATTTGTGCATAATTTTTGTTTTGGTTTGTTATTTTTCTATTGAAAATTTCTTAAAACATGGCAACTATCCACATCCCTCAAAATGATGAATCGAGTACACTTGATGATTTCACGTCTCTCCACCATGAGCTTCTCCATAATGAGTTCCTTAATGCTTTTCAATCCGAATCGGTCATTTTATTGTCCGAGTTTCGTCTTTTTATAACTGTAATACCCCGAATTTTTAAAGCTTGATTAATTATGCTAAATTATTTTTATTTAGCTTAAAACCGTTTTAAATCCTAATTTCAAACTTTATTTTAATTAACGAAGTTTTATTGCGATTAAGTTTTAATATCGTTACACGATTTATTTATTTTCTGATTTTATAATTTAATATTTACGAGCCTAAACTACCTTTTTAAATCTTGTTTATTTCGAATTTTTAATAATTCCGAAGCGTTTTTATTTTATTCGAAAATTAAATGTATTTTATTGTTATCGATATTTTACAAAAATTATTTAAAAATCTGATTTTAATTAAACATTCCTATTTATATCAATTCCTAAATATAGCAAAGAAATTTTCAGAAATTTTTCCTAATTAAGTAAAATTACCAAAATGCCCCTAAGGAACAAATTGGCATCTTTCTTGCTCCTTCCTTGCTATTCACGTACAAACAAGAACATACAAACAACAAGAATGAAGGAATTCCTTCATTCCTCTCTAACCACAATCCAGTCTACATTCACTTGCTTAATCCCCAAGTATTTTAGCTTCTTCTTCACTCAACTTTTCACTATAATCAGCCATATATGTTTCATTTTTTCTCAACCAAAAACTGAAAATCAACTCCTTTGTTTCCTTTGATTCCAACCACCACCGTCAACCAACATCCACCACCACCACCATCATTTACTACCCACCACTGACCACCACCACCTTATCACCCCTCAAATCAATCTCCACCCCAAACTCCTCCCTGTTCCTTCGACCAAAACCGGCCCGCAGTGCCGCGTTTCCTCACCCCCTTTTCGTCTCTCTTCCACGCCACCTAGTGCCACACCACCACTCCGCAACCACCTCCTCCGTCTCCCCAAACCGTCCCCAATCCATATGGACTGTGAACCACCCCTTCCCCGCCCAGAATTGACCGAAAAACACCCCTCAAACTCCCCTGCCTCCCTCGTCTTTTCCCTCTGCCGCACCACCCAACCTCGCCGCCACCACTTCCCAGCCACCGCACCACCCCTCTATTAAATTTCCGCCCCCAAATACTCCGGCGAACCATTGTTCCGCCACCCAAAACCACCCAGAAAATCAAACACAAAACTCCCCTGCTTCTCACCCAAAATCGCGCTCCTCCTTCTCTCTCTCGCTGCTCCGACGCCGCGAACCACCCACCGCCGCTGTTGCCTTCACCGGCGCAATTCAGCGGCACCGAGCCACTCAGCCGCCTCCTCCCTTCCCTCTTCTCTCCCCTTCGTGCTCCCTTGTGCCCCTCCCCTGCTTCCCTTGTTATTTTTCGAGATTCCCAGGAAACCAAAAATCCCATTTGGTTTTTGCTGCTTTTAATCTCTTGAACCATTATCCAAATTAAGCCCAACCCTTTGTTTTGGCCCAAATACCCCAAAGTAAGCTCTTTTTATTTATTTAAACACTCATATTAATCAATTGTTATCATACAAATTTAAATGATGATTTCAGATTTATATTGTGACTGAAATTTTGATGTAAATAATATTTTCGTTAATTTATGAAATTTAAATAAATCGATTTATAGAATATATATATATATATATTGATTTAAATGACGTTTAATAATATTTTGAAGGATTATATTTTTTATTAAATTAATTATTTCAAAATTCACTACCTATAAATTTATTATTGATAAAATATTAGTTTTTTTTTATAAAATATTAGTTTTTAAAGTATTTATCGTTTTAATACTAATTCGATAATTCGATACTTTGAAAGAAATCAGACTCGGAGCTCAGGACGAACGAACCAAGGAAAAAGGCCTAGCAATCATGGAATTAAGGTAACGGTTATTGCTAGTACCCGCAATCCCTTCGAAATGTATTTATGAATAATGTTGTGAATGATTGATGTTTTATAATGATGTTCTATGATTTGCGGGATTACAAGTATGATTTAATTGAATTGTTTTATGATAATGCAGCTTTATGCAAAGTATTGCTTTAATGAATTATTATTCCTGAAAGTAATGATTTTATGAAATAACGAGATTTAATGGTTTTATTGAATAATCCTGAATGAATGAGATTTTCCTGATTAATGTTCAACTAAAAGAAATGTAAACATGATAAATGAAAGTGTAAGAACTGGTCAAGTTCCCCTGATATGGAGCCCAGGCTCCCCCTGATAAGAAGCACTGGCTTCCCCTGATATGGAACCAAGGTTCCCCCTGATAAGAAGCACTGGCTTCCCCTGATATGGAACCAAGGTTCCCCCTGATAAGAAGCACTGGCTTCCCCTGATATGGAACCAAGGTTCCCCCTGAAATGAAGCACTGGCTTCCCCTGTTATGGAGCATTGACTCCCCCTGTTATGAAGCACTGGCTTCCCCTGTTCGTAGGAGACGTCCTACCATGTTTTCCTGTAAAGTCATGACGACCAGAATAAATACTGTTAAAAGGAAAAAGAGTAATGAAATGACGTTCCTGAAATTAATGTTCCTGAAATGATGTTTTTGAAATGATGCTTCTGAAATATTGATTTATTAAATGTTTTACTATATTCTATTCTCCCTGTTTATTAAATAAAATGAATTGAAATGATGTTACGATGCTAGGGTAACTTGTTACTGAGTCTTCGGCTCACCGTTTTGTTTTCCGTTTTAGGTACTGCTGGGGACCACGGAAACGAGTAGTGGCGAGGATTTCACTATTACCAAGTTCACCTAAGTTAATGTTAAGTTGTAACAAGTTTAAGTAAAGATTCTTGATTAAGTTTCGTACTTTTATTAAGGAATTGAGAAGGATGATTATGTGAATTTTGGAGTTTAATAGCTTATGATTGATAGTTGCCTTGTAATTCCCAAGAGGGAGTTACGGCAGTAATGTCCCGACCGAATTAGGGTAATTCCGCTGCTAAGTATGCTTTAATAATTGAATTAGAGGTCGGGGCGTTACAGTTTGGTATTCAGAGCCAAGGTTCTAGACCATAAGTGCTAAACCTTACGGGTTTTGCGCATAGTAGAATTCAATAGGCTTTAAGCAAAGAGTTTTAAAGAATAAAAGAATATGTTAAAATCATGTTAAGTTAAAATGAAATGAGTGTGAGTGTAGGAACGGGCTGAAAAGGGATTATTTTCCTATTATGTATGTTTTCCTGATTGAGCACGTTATGCAGAATGTCGACTATCGAGGTGACTAACGATATTAACGATGGAGCTCACAACGAGCACAACGTCCATGTCAACGATGACACTATCTACGAGGATGTTGCCCATGATGATCCCTATGACGATCAACCTATCGAAGATCACAAAGAAAGGATGGAACGATTAGAAACCGTTAGCACGATGTTAGCTGAATTAATCAAAGATTCTCAGAAACAGAAATCGACGAATGCGAACGAAAATGCGTCAATGTTCAAGAAGTTTTCATCCCTAAACCCACCATCTTACGATGGCAAGCCCGACCCTGTAGAATTCGAGGATTGGATTAATCGCATAGATCAGTTGTTTGAAACCTTGCAATGTCCTAAGGAATGGAGAGTCGATTTCGCCGTGTTTCACTTAACGGGCCAAGCAAGTTTATGGTGGAAAGTTAATAAGGAAAGGAAGAATGAACCTAGATTTGGTTGGACCGAACTGCAAAAGTTACTAAGAGATAAGTTTTATCCACCATCCCTGAGGAAACAAAAGGAAGACGAGTTTTTGCACTTGCAACAAGGAACAATGAGTGTTATGGAATATGCAAACAAGTTCATGGAATTGTCAAGATTTGCACCGGAGCTGGTATCGACAGAACAATCTAGGATGAACCGTTTTGAGCGAGGTCTTCATTTGAAATACCAAGATAGGTTGGCAACTCAAAGGTTTACTTCCTATCAAGATATGGTTGATATTGCAGTTAATGTTGAACGAGTTGTATTACTTCGAGAAGCACAAAATGTTGATGATAAAAGGAAAAATGATAATCAAAACCATGGAGGAGCAGAAAGGCCAAACCAAGGAAACCATAATCATAGAAGGAACGATAGTAGAGACCAAGATTACAATGATAGAGCATCTCGTAAGGTATGGTGTGCTAAGTGTGGAAAGAGAAACCATACCGAAAGTGAATGTCGTGCAGGAACAAAGACATGTTATCGATGTGGAGGAAAAGATCATTTTGTCAGAGACTGCCCTAAACCACCTCCCAAGGATATTGGAAGAGCAACCTCGATCAATCATGAACGAAACAACAACAATGCTAGGGTTGATCATGATCCACCACGACCACCAATATCTGGAAAAGCTTACATGATGAGAGCTGACAAGGAAGAAGAAGAAGAAGAAGAAGATGACGCCAACGCTGATACCATTTCAATTTAGTTCTTATGTACGTTTGAACCTAAGTTTCCTGTTTTAGATTTGAATCATGTCATAGATATTTTGTCAAGGACGTGTTATGAAATGTTTAAGGATCATTAATGTCCTCAAGGAAGTTTATGAAAGAATTAATAAAAGCATGATTTTGTGGATATGAATTGTTTTAAGGAACTTTTATGTTTATGAATTATTTAAGGTTGATTGTTAGAGTACCGAAAGAGCATGAGTTTGTATTTAAGGTTGAATGATAGAGTAAACAGGAGTATGAGTTTATATTTCATAAATGGAAAATCATCACTTAACTCAAGGTTATTAAAGGTTCAAAGCATTTAAGTTATGACTTATGGGTTATTTCCCCGCACCCTTCATAATGATTGTTTGTGGTTGTAAGTACCTAAGTGTATTTTCATATATGTTAAGGAAGCCAAGCTAGAATATTAAAAAGTTATGCAAAAATATTATGTGATCGAGACCAAACATGATTTATGGTGAAAATATGAAATTGAGGTTACACGTGGAGTTCTGAGGATCTTACCAAAGGAAGTAATCAGGAATTAGTCAGTCAGTAAGGTTGATGGTGTTTTCAGTATACCTTTCCACATCATTTATAGGGATTGTTTTTGAAGGAATGCTTGATTATCTCCATAAAGAAAGCTAAGCGAGAGAATTAAGGTTTTGCAAAATGTTAGGTGGAAAACATGATTTATGGTGATCGAAAAGATGAAACTAAGTTTGCATAAAGTTTTGGGGATCTTACCAATGTAAGTTATCGAGAATTAGTCTGCCTATGAGGTTGATGATATTAATGAATGTTATGAAGTTCGAAAAGAATTATGAATGATTGAGGAATACGATGGAGTTGAGAATAGAAATCGACAAAATGACATGTCTGTAAAACCAGGTAGTCTAAACTAAGTTTCTGGAAGCTAGATTGTTTATGATAAAGGCATGCTTGATGGCTTAGCATTATCCGCCAAATCCGAGGTTTGTAGACTTAAAATACTAAGGATAAAGCGAAGTCGTATATTTACGATGTATTTCCTGTCACGTGAATGGACTCGAATCCCTGCAACGAACGTAGTCAACAAAGTCGTTTGACGTAGAAGAAAAGATTGGAAATCGAAATCGAAACGAATCGAATCGAATAACGAAAGTCAACGATAAGTTTCCTGCAACAAAGAAGCCCAATGGCAAATGAAAGTGAAATGTCTCTAATTGTTCGCCCATAAACGATATGATGTATGAATGACTATGTTTTCTATGGTCAACCATGCTCGTGTGTTAGATCAAATGATTATGAATGTTATGCTTATGTTGAATATGAAAATTTTCAGTTTATGAATTAAGCCTTATGATATGGATTATGTTTATGCTGACATGATTGTACTGGTGATCTAATTATTATTCATGGAAGCCGCCTCCGATGGAAGTTCTCCTGAGCTCAGAGTACGAGATTGTGATAATAAACAACTTTTACAAATTATTTGAGTATTCTAGTTGTTAGATAAATATTTATTTTCATTACATCTATACATATATTTTCAGAATTATAATTTTGCATTAAAAAGTTACTATTTTTGGTAGAAAATATTTCCAAACAGGATCTCACAAAGTAAAATGGGAGCCTAGTCTATGCTAACCAAGTTTGCCCCTTTTATGTTCTTTGCTCCTCGATCCTATTATATGAAGTCAAGTGGAGGTATGAAAGACGATGGCGAAATATAATTGACCTTAATGACGATTAAGAATCAATATATAATTTTGCCCCTTTTGTATTCTTTACTCTTCGATTCTAGGTCTCGAGTTGAAGCGGATTCCTAAAAGATGATGGCGGAATGAAGGCTAGACATTGTCAGAATTGAAATTGTGAGATCTTGGTTTTAAAATAAAACAACATACTTTTATTCGAGCGTTTACAATTTTCAACAAACATTTTATAAATCAAATTTTCAAGTTTCGAGGACGAAACTTTTTCTAAGGGGGTAAGAATGTAATACCCCGAATTTTTAAAGCTTGATTAATTATGCTAAATTATTTTTATTTAGCTTAAAACCGTTTTAAATCCTAATTTCAAACTTTATTTTAATTAACGAAGTTTTATTGCGATTAAGTTTTAATATCGTTACACGATTTATTTATTTTCTGATTTTATAATTTAATATTTACGAGCCTAAACTACCTTTTTAAATCTTGTTTATTTCGAATTTTTAATAATTCCGAAGCGTTTTTATTTTATTCGAAAATTAAATGTATTTTATTGTTATCGATATTTTACAAAAATTATTTGAAAATCTGATTTTAATTAAACATTCCTATTTATATCAATTCCTAAATATAGCAAAGAAATTTTCAGAAATTTTTCCTAATTAAGTAAAATTACCAAAATGCCCCTAAGGAACAAATTGGCATCTTTCTTGCTCCTTCCTTGCTATTCACGTACAAACAAGAACATACAAACAACAAGAATGAAGGAATTCCTTCATTCCTCTCTAACCACAATCCAGTCTACATTCACTTGCTTAATCCCCAAGTATTTCAGCTTCTTCTTCACTCAACTTTTCACTATAATCAGCCATATATGTTTCATTTTTTCTCAACCAAAAACTGAAAATCAACTCCTTTGTTTCCTTTGATTCCAACCACCACCGTCAACCAACATCCACCACCACCACCATCATTTACTACCCACCACTGACCACCACCACCTTATCACCCCTCAAATCAATCTCCACCCCAAACTCCTCCCTGTTCCTTCGACCAAAACCGGCCCGCAGTGCCGCGTTTCCTCACCCCCTTTTCGTCTCTCTTCCACGCCACCTAGTGCCACACCACCACTCCGCAACCACCTCCTCCGTCTCCCCAAACCGTCCCCAATCCATATGGACTGTGAACCACCCCTTCCCCGTCCAGAATTGACCGAAAAACACCCCTCAAACTCCCCTGCCTCCCTCGTCTTTTCCCTCTGCCGCACCACCCAACCTCGCCGCCACCACTTCCCAGCCACCGCACCACCCCTCTATTAAATTTCCGCCCCCAAATACTCCGGCGAACCATTGTTCCGCCACCCAAAACCACCCAGAAAATCAAACACAAAACTCCCCTGCTTCTCACCCAAAATCGCGCTCCTCCTTCTCTCTCTCGCTGCTCCGACGCCGCGAACCACCCACCGCCGCTGTTGCCTTCACCGGCGCAATTCAGCGGCACCGAGCCACTCAGCCGCCTCCTCCCTTCCCTCTTCTCTCCCCTTCGTGCTCCCTTGTGCCCCTCCCCTGCTTCCCTTGTTATTTTTCGAGATTCCCAGGAAACCAAAAATCCCATTTGGTTTTTGCTGCTTTTAATCTCTTGAACCATTATCCAAATTAAGCCCAACCCTTTGTTTTGGCCCAAATACCCCAAAGTAAGCTCTTTTTATTTATTTAAACACTCATATTAATCAATTGTTATCATACAAATTTAAATGATGATTTCAGATTTATATTGTGACTGAAATTTTGATGTAAATAATATTTTCGTTAATTTATGAAATTTAAATAAATCGATTTATAGAATATATATATATTGATTTAAATGACGTTTAATAATATTTTGAAGGATTATATTTTTTATTAAATTAATTATTTCAAAATTCACTACCTATAAATTTATTATTGATAAAATATTAGTTTTTTTTTATAAAATATTAGTTTTTAAAGTATTTATCGTTTTAATACTAATTCGATAATTCGATACTTTGAAAGAAATCAGACTCGGAGCTCAGGACGAACGAACCAAGGAAAAAGGCCTAGCAATCATGGAATTAAGGTAACGGTTATTGCTAGTACCCGCAATCCCTTCGAAATGTATTTATGAATAATGTTGTGAATGATTGATGTTTTATAATGATGTTCTATGATTTGCGGGATTACAAGTATGATTTAATTGAATTGTTTTATGATAATGCAGCTTTATGCAAAGTATTGCTTTAATGAATTATTATTCCTGAAAGTAATGATTTTATGAAATAACGAGATTTAATGGTTTTATTGAATAATCCTGAATGAATGAGATTTTCCTGATTAAGGTTCAACTAAAAGAAATGTAAACATGATAAATGAAAGTGTAAGAACTGGTCAAGTTCCCCTGATATGGAGCCCAGGCTCCCCCTGATAAGAAGCACTGGCTTCCCCTGATATGGAACCAAGGTTCCCCCTGATAAGAAGCACTGGCTTCCCCTGATATGGAACCAAGGTTCCCCCTGATAAGAAGCACTGGCTTCCCCTGATATGGAACCAAGGTTCCCCCTGAAATGAAGCACTGGCTTCCCCTGTTATGGAGCATTGACTCCCCCTGTTATGAAGCACTGGCTTCCCCTGTTCGTAGGAGACGTCCTACCATGTTTTCCTGTAAAGTCATGACGACCAGAATAAATACTGTTAAAAGGAAAAAGAGTAATGAAATGACGTTCCTGAAATTAATGTTCCTGAAATGATGTTTTTGAAATGATGCTTCTGAAATATTGATTTATTAAATGTTTTACTATATTCTATTCTCCCTGTTTATTAAATAAAATGAATTAAAATGATGTTACGATGCTAGGGTAACTTGTTACTGAGTCTTCGGCTCACCGTTTTGTTTTCCGTTTTAGGTACTGCTGGGGACCACGGAAACGAGTAGTGGCAAGGATTTCACTATTACCAAGTTCACCTAAGTTAATGTTAAGTTGTAACAAGTTTAAGTAAAGATTCTTGATTAAGTTTCGTACTTTTATTAAGGAATTGAGAAGGATGATTATGTGAATTTTGGAGTTTAATAGCTTATGATTGATAGTTGCCTTGTAATTCCCAAGAGGGAGTTACGGCGGGTAATGTCCCGACCGAATTAGGTTAATTCCGCTGCTAATTATGATTAAATAATTGAATTAGAGGTCGGGGTGTTACAATAACTCATTTGGATTGTCAAGAAAATTTTAAAAGGGATGTTGCATCCCAAACTTTTGTAAAAGGCATGGGGGAAGTTTCTAACCTTCTAAATGAATCTATTAGGGATGCTTCATGTAGAAGTGATGATTTTGAGGCTATATTTCCACTATGATGCATGCCATTGAGGAATTAAGTATTGGGGATTACATTCCTACTAATTTTTCCTTGAGTGAATGCCTCGATGATGGTGATGAAAAGCTTTTTGCTACTTTTTGTTTTCAAGAGCTCAAATCAATTCTAATTGAGAGTGAATGTAAATTTGCCAACCAAAAAGAGTTTCTTGAGGAGAGTTTGCCCATTCCTTTTTCATTCCCTTATTTTGATTCTTCTTTTTCTTCTTTTCTCTTTTGATCCTTCCTCTTTTAGGCATCCCTCTCCTTATTGAAATCGAGTTCCGTCTTACTCTATGCACGCTTCTCACTTGAGCTATGCATATGATTTATCTAATGAAGTGTGTGCTAGTGCATATGATAAACTCTTGAGATCATTGACTTGGTATTTACTAGAAAGGTCATGCTTAGGACCTTAAATAAGCCTTTCTCGGGAAGTAACCCGTGTTGTATTGCCTTCATTTTCTGATTTCATTTGAATTTTACTTATTTTTCTTTTCAATTCTTGATCTTGTTTTAGGTACTTAAGTGGAACAAACGCTCATTCTCGATAGCATAAGGAAAGCAAAGCACGATTTTGGAGAAAGTTGACTACAAATGGAGAAATTGGATCATTTTCGGGTATTTACACCCACCTACTATCCAGTAGTGTCCTTCCTCTCCCTCTTTTCTTTACTCCATGAATTGATTGGGCATATGAATTGATGAGGCATGAGGTTGGATGGTTGAAAATGTTGATTCGGTTGCCTCCATTTTTCTTTCTCTAATGTGCTGTGATTTGTGGAACTATGTATATTGTTTGAATGCGTGTTTTCTTTCCCCCCCTCCCTTCCCTTGAGTCTTTGTTTCAAGCATCGAGTACAATGCTTAATTCTAGCTTGGGGGGATAGCTTTTCGCTAGCTTGGGGGAGTCGAGTTTCTTTTCATTTCTTTAGTTTTCCTTTAAAATTTTCAAAATCCAAAAATATTTTCTTTATTTATTTTTCTTTTAAATTTTGATTAAACATTTAAAAAAAATCGAAAAAAGTTTAGAAAACCCAAAAAAAAGTCTCAAGTTATTGATTAAAAGCACTAAAAATGATTTGTTTGTACAAAGGAAGAATCTTGATGATTTTTAATGTGGATTCCTGTGAGGGGGTCGAAAAAGCACGAGGCTAATGCGTGACCTCGTCCCTCGTGGGTGTGACGATTCTTTTTTATTCAATCAAGTGTAATTGGATTTCCTGTGAGTTTACACCCAATTGACTAGTAATATAGGAGTCCCCATTCAGTTTTTAACAACAATGAGAAAAACTGACAAAACCCGATTATCGTGACATAAAGGGAGTGCAATTATGTTTGACCACGACGGCCGTAGGTTCCCTTGTGATCCCTGGTGTGGGGGATCTATCAACATACACCCGCAAGGTAGAGATTGAGGGTTCGGGGGACTGTAACTACCGAGAGGAGTATTCGCTCTTCGATAACTCAAGAGGCAGGATATCCTTACTAGCTCAGCATAAATAATTGAAGGGACATGCGTTAACTATTAAACTAATCTGAGTTGATTTTAGCAATATGCAACATATAATACTAGATCGATCGTGATTATCTGATTTAAATAGTATTAAGGGACCTAGCATGATAATCCAATTTCCCAAAAATATTATATTTGTTAGGCGTGGTAGAACAATCAGATTTAGTTAGTTTAACAGTTCATAAAAGGGCGAGGAAAGCAATTAAATCATAGAAAAGGGACACATTACGACGCACCCTTGAGAGGTGCGTCACGGTTCTCAGAAAACTAACCACTTTGACTTTGCTATTTCTCCTTTTTATTTAACGAATCTCAAATTATGGGACAGGATACGTTCTGTTCGATTTATGGATCGATTGCGACAGAACGCGTGAACAATTTCGTAGCGTGAGGCTTAGGCTAAGGGTTGGAGTCAATACTCAGAATATAATTGTGTGTGTGTTCTTTTCACGTCGAATTTGGGGCTGTATTTATAGGGGAGAGTTCGTGGAAAGATAGAATTGCAGAGTTCTAATCCACAAAGAATTAGGAAAAAACACGTACCCAGGTAATTTCAGCGCCCAACTCTAGGCGTCAAAGATTTCGGCGCCCAGGGCTGGGCGTTGAAAATAGAGATCCATGCAATTTTGACGCCCAGGGCTGGGCGTTAACGATTTGGGCGCCCAGCTCTGGGCGTTGAAAGTGATGTCTGGGCCGAGTTCTTTGTCAGATTCGGATTCCTAGAATCCGGAGTATTTGAGATTTAATCGAGTCTTTCATTGCGTATCAATTTTATGACGGAATGCGTCTGGGCCCGTTACGAACTCTAGGCTCGTTAGGATTTTAATTAATACGTAACTCTTATTTCCGAATCATATTAGGAATAGGATTCTCGCAGTTTTCTATCTCATTTAGGATTTACGTTGGAATGCAACACCTAACTCTGACAGGTTTCTATCCTTTATGATTTGCCACTTTTAGAAGCTACCTTTTGCGGCAGTTACTATTTTTAGCAGGTTTCCATAAATAGCAGGTTTCGGGTGAAATGAAAAGGGAAATTGAGATTCGTTTATTTTATAGGAGATGCGTTGTCAAGTGGAGATTTATGCTTTCATCATCGAACCTTCCCTTTCGGGAATGGGGACAAAAGTAGGTGTCTACAGTTAGCCCCCACTTTGACTGAGTCTTGGAGTAAGACGATGGTCAAAGTATTAGACGGAGTGCATCGCACAAGCCATGGTGACCTGTTTTGGCGAGGGTCTCACGAGCCCTCGAGTGATAACATTTGACTTAAGGGTCATCACTTGAAGTGTCGACATATCCCTCACGTGTCATTGGGATTTGTCAACGGATAGTATAGAAACTTCCTCACTTTGTCATTGGAAGGATCTAAAGAAGTGTAGAAACTCCCTCACTTTGTCATTGGGAGTAGCTACAGATGTTTTCAAAATCAAAGCTATAAAGTGTAATTGGGCCTGGCCAAGCCCAATCACGAGGTAAAAATGTTTTTAAAGATTCTCATTTTCAGGGCTAGCTAAACGAGAAAACCCCCTTGTGTTTATGGGACGTAAAACGAAGGAAAATCCAGCACATCGTTCTTTTTTGGAAAAAACGGAAAACCAATCCTTTTAATTTTTGGAAAAAAGGGAAAACCAAAAAAGTTATCGCTGCATCGACTAAGGACCTGCGCGGTTAGTGGCGCAGACCCCGCCCGCTAAAGGTGGGCGAGCCTGTCCGCTGAGGGTGGACGCCCCGTCCGGTAGAAGGGGACGAATCTGTTTTTGAAATTTGAAAATAAGGACCTACGCGGTTTGTGACGTAGACCCTGCCGGCTAAAGATGGCGAACCTGTCCGCTAAGGGTGGACACCCCGTCCGATAGAAGTGGACGAATCTATTTTGAAATTTGTTTTGTGCTTTTGAAAATAAGGACCTACGTGGTTTGTGACGTAGACCCCGCCGGCTGAAGATGGCGAGCCTATTTTGAATTTAAAGACTTTATTTTTCGAAAACTGAGGACCTACGCGGCTAGTGACGCAGACCCCGCCCGCTGAGGGTGGGCGAGCCCTGTCCGCTGAGGGTCGACGTCCCTGAATTCGTTTTTTCGATTTGGGAACTCGCGTTGTTCGTGACGCAATCTTGCCAACTGAAGATGGGCAAGTTCCTATTTCTTTTGTTCTTTGTGATTTCTTTTATTCATTCTTGCAAGAGCGAATTCTTTCGAGGGATGCTCGGATTTAGTTGTAACCTGAATGTGGGTTGACAACGTGCTTAGACGGACCATAGTCTCGTGGACATCACCTTTTCATGGTTCTGAGCTAGTCTTTTTGGCTCAATTTTGCCACTACCTGGGTCCTTGATTAGGGGACTATGTATAAGTATCAACGGCGACCTTTCTCTCGAGGTCGTAATCCGGTTTTATTTTTTGAGACATCCAAACACGGGACTTCGTACAGCGTAGTCTGGGAATATTGTTTTAATTTTAAATACTCTCTTTTGAAATATATATTTTCTTTCGAGCCCCCAAGCATTCGTGTTTGACGGTCATTTCTTGTCAAAGGGGTTCCTTGGGGATACGTAATTTGTGATGTCCTTGATCGTATTTGGGATCGTGCTTGTAAGTGCGAGCGATCTTTGTAGTGGTGTGCTACTCTTGACAAAGCCGTGAGGTGCGACTTCCAGTAAAGAAACCGGCAATTTTCGAGTCGAATGGATGCGGCAGGGCCCAATAGTTAGGGCCTTTTTTGAGCCTGGGTTCATTTTCGGCGCCCAGGCCTGGGCGTTGAAATAATTCACGCCCAGGTGGGGCGTTGAAAATGTTGTTTGGGCTGGTCTTTTGATGACACAGTTGGCCTCTCGTTCATTCGTTTATTTCACTTGGAAGTTCTATGTATTCTCTTCTTCTTTTGTTTTTTTCTTTATTTTTAGAACGTGATGAATTTCTTGAGAAGCCGTAGCCGATTGGTGGACTACGGTGCTTGTCGCTTTGGGGCGATTATTTTAAGGAATTGTTGCTCTTTAAGGCGTACAGTTATTGCAACAGTTGGGCGAGTCTATATGGCCCGAGGAACATACCTTGAGGCGTAAGACTTTGACCGCTCTTGTTGTTGTATATTTTTCCTTTTGAACGCGTTCGTGAATGTTCAATACTTAGAATGATGATATGTATGTGCGAAGGAGCGTTCATAGAATGGCCGTTGTGTGCGGTCCATCAATCAGTTTGTTTGAATCATAATTTTTTTTTTAGCAATGACTGATTTTGAATAGTTTGCTTAGAAGCTTGATAGGGTTCAGGCCCATTCATGAAGTGGGCTCAAACATCGTACCTTTTCGATTGTTCAAACATTTGCTTCGAGATTTTTTTATTTTGCTATGGTTGTTTCGCAGCTTGGAGCCCCCAAGTATGCATGTTGGGACGCTTCCTTTTGGCGTACGATTTTTGTAGGTTCTTTCGAGAAAGATGCCTTGGGGTTCCGCTCGTGTAGGTGCGAGCTATCCCTTCCGTGGTAGGTAATGTTTTGCTACCTTTAATCCTTAATGTAGAAATCGTGTGG
This sequence comes from Spinacia oleracea, assembly GCF_020520425.1. NCBI lineage: Eukaryota > Viridiplantae > Streptophyta > Magnoliopsida > Caryophyllales > Amaranthaceae > Spinacia > Spinacia oleracea. The sequence continues at coordinate 23,587,048 of NC_079492.1, read as the reverse complement.
CTTGTATTTTGAATTTGGGCGATAATTAGTCTTTGCCTCTTTTACACATGCTCTTGGTCGTGCCCGCATTAGTGCGATATGCCTTACTCTCTCTTTTTTTAGACTTGTACCGTGGGATGGTTGAACTTATGGTGCGACGTAGGCTTGTGTGGCCTAACGGGGTGTCTTAGAACATTCTTCCAGGTGTTGGGATATCATTATTATTTTTTGCATCATGCCTCGTTCAGGTCTTTGAACAAGTGTAGCACCTTCTGCGTAGGTTTGCACGGCTTATTACTTCGTTCGACGCGAGGATTCATAGGTGTTTCTTTCTTATTTTTATATCTGGGCAAAACTTGGCTAGCAGAAAGATTCAGCGCCCAGGCTGGGGCGTTAAAGATATCGGCGCCCATCTCTGGGCGTTGAAAATGATTTCCGAGTATATTTTGACAGTTCTTATCCTTAATTTTTTTTCTTTCGCTTTTGCTTTGGAACGAGGTAGACTGTGTAACGGGCGCTTGTAGGGCGAGCGTTATGTGCAGTAGTTTGATCGGAGTGTTGGTGACTCGCGATTTTCAGTTACCCTTGATAGTGGGGTGACTTTATATATTCTAAGTAGTGCTTTAGAATTTGGGAGGGGTTGTAGCCATTCTAAGGTTCGTTTTTACATGATTAAAGCTTAGGATCGTGCCCCTATGATGTATGTATAGCATTAGCGTCTAGAATTTGCGATAAAATCGTCATTTCGAGCATTTTTAGAGTGTTTTTCTCAAGCCTCCAAATGTAGCTACGGGATTGGCTTGGTGCTATAATGCTTTGCATACGTTTTTATGCATTCATGGTGACATGGATCATGAATAGTTCGAACCAGACTCGTTTAGTGCGAGATACGTTCGAGTAGTGATTTGCTACTTCTCTTGTAAATGTCGTATTGTGCGACATTGCCATGGTCAAGGTAGTCACATGTTGAAGTATGCCTTGACCGAAAGCTAGGTGCCTTTCTTTACCCATAATCATACTTAGAAATCTTTTTTGACTCACTTGCAACGCATACTTAGCTTAAACCAACGACACTTTATTATGTTCGAAAAAGTCTTTGAAAATTATTTAAAATCCGAGTCCTACTGTGTACAATCCGAGGTGTCCTAAGTAAGTTGACTTATAGAAGGGTTCGTACAGGATTACATGAGTGAATCAAAATACTGTTACGATTTTTGGAATGCTGTCTAAGGATTTGCTGGAAGCCAGGGTGTAGGCGTCAAGATATTACTTGTGCCCGTTTGGCATATGCTTTAGGCTTTTAAGGCCATCTTTTCCAGAATTGTGGGAATATAAACCGTTGTCAAATTGACTTAGATTTTACTTGGTGTATGTCCGTACAAAAGGTCAAGGTATACTTAGTTCTTTCCCTAGCTCTTTCACTTTAATTTTTTAGCCCCCAGTTGCTATTATGTCTTCCCATTAATGATGCTTTTAGATTTCGATTTTAGATGCCCGTGTCATATGTCTGAGTAGGGTGAGCCTTGGTTAAGTGCCGAGTCCTATTCACAATGTCTGTTTCTTTTTTTTCCAAAGGGGATTAGCAAGCATTTGACTTACTGAAGGAAATAATGCCCTTGGTCCAAGTATGCATTCTATGATAAGTCTAATAAATGCGGTTCAGTATTAATTAACAAGTTAATAATTCAGTGAGATCAAGTGAGCTGAATGCCTAGCTAGAGGCCGCTTCAGTTCAAGTGGAATTAATGATATTAATCCACAGCTTACTCTTGACTGAACCCGTAGGGTCACACAAATAGTACGTAAACGGATCAAGTATTTAATGGCATTAAATACTCTATCTATGGATATTCGGAACCGACGGATCTTGGTTTCAGTGGGAGCTGAGATCGTCACAGGCAAGAAATGAATACTCTGGAAACGATGATATTACCGGAAACGGAAATATGGATCGTATCGGAAATATAAATATTATCCAAGTCGTAGATGTTGCCGGAAACGGAAACATGGTACGTATCGGAAAATATTATCGGAAATGGAAATATTACCAGAATCGGAAATATTGCCGGAAACGGAAATATTGTCAGAATCGGAAATATTACCGGAATCGGAAAATAATTCCGGAAACGGAAATATTAAATATTTGTTCGAAACGGAAATTAATTCCGGAATCGGAAATGTTAAATATTGTTCGTATCGGAAATGAATTCCGGAATCGGAAATTTAATCGGAAGCGTATCGTACGAATAAGCATCGGACGAGGCCTGCCGGACGAGGCCCAGCACGAAGCCAGGCCATCGCCCAGCAAGCCAAGCGCGCCACACAAACAGCCACGCCAGGCCCAGCGCAAGGCCAGGCCCAGCAGGCCGTGGCAGCGCGCACAGCGCGCGCAGCGCGCGCGGGAGCTGCGTGCGCTTGCAGCTCGCGCAGGCCTCGCTGCGTGGGCTGCTACTCGTGCGCACGCATGGGCGGCCCATCGTGGCTGCCGTGTGTGCGTGTGTAAGTGTTTGTGTTCGTGCACGTTTCCTAAAACGTGCAGAGTTCGGTTAATGATTAAATTCCTAATTCTATTTGATAAATTAATTAAATTAGAGTTCTTGTAGGATTCTAGGTTTAATTAATTTGTATCTGAATAGGATTCCAATTCCCTTTCCATACCCCTATAAATATGTGGCCTGGGTTCACAATTTATAACGAGTTTTAAAAAGTATTCAAAGTGAGTTTTTGAGAGAAAAATTCAGCCACACATCTTGCTCAAAAGTGCCGAAAATTCTAGTACCTTAAGGGCGATTCTAGTTGGTCAATCTTAAGGCGGATCCGGACGTGCTGTGGACTATCTACGGAGGGACGACACTTGGAGTCCTAAAGACTTGTTCTTGTTCGGTTCGGGCGCAGCTAGGGAGGGCACGCAACAAAGAGTATGCATCTAAATTATGCTATATGATTATGTGTAAATAATATGTAATCCTGGGTTAATGGTTGTTTCCGCATGATTTATGTAATATCATATGTATCATAACCTAACAGTGGTATCACGAGCCCCTTATTATTTTCATAATCTAATTTGCATGAACATGGTTAAATATTACAAATTTGCAAGAATTAAAAGGGGTGATTAATTTTCGTAATTGTTAATTAATTGCAAATTGCGTTTATTTAATTATACGTACGCAGTTTTTCGGTAGTTTCTTCGTTACTCATCCAAATCGAGTGATTTTTGTGTCAATTCCGCATGTAAAAGGCATTCTAAAATTTTGACAAAAATAGTATTTTTCTGCCGAACCCAGAATTCTCAAATTCGAAGCCTAACTATGACTTTTCGAAGGTTTTAGTTTTTCGAATGCAAAATTTCGTAAATTTAAGATGTTAAATTAAATATTTGCGATTCTTGTTGATAAATCTTGAATTTTTGATTGACCTACTGTATATGTTTAACAAGTTTGAATGCCTAGCCTTGTTAATTATGCAATCTAATTTGTAATTATGATTAATTTGTTGAAAATTAGAATAATTTAGAATTAATTTGATTTTCATAATTAATTATAATTTAATTAGAAACCTATGATTAAAAACCACCATAAAAATTGTAAATTTATGATAAATTTTAAATTTTTATGACCTAGACTTGAATCCATAACAATCGGAAATCAATTGGATAATAAATTTTCGATTTTTCGCCCTAAAATTATGAAATTAATAATATTTATTAATTTGTCATTAATTTTATAAATTTTAAATTTTTTATGCGATTCGTTCATATAACTTGCACGCACAAAGCAATGGACGCTTCGTGTTACCCTTAAGGGGTGTTGTATAGTGCGGGCATGCGGCGACGAGCAAGGGAGCTCGTCGCCCGTGCGGCACGAATGCAATGAGCAAGGGCGTAGTGCACGAGCACAAGGCAGCAGCCCTGCTTTGTGTCGTGGGCCACGAGCAATGGACGAATGGGCATGGGCGAAGGGCGAGCCAAGGCAGTCGCGTGTGGGCAGCAAGCGAGCTGCGCCACAACGCGCACTGCCTCGCGCAAGAGCGCGCAGCCTCGCGCGCAGCGAGCGCAAGCTCGCGTGCCACGAGCGCTGCGCCCAGCGTTGCTCGCACGCACAGCGAGCGATGTCGCGCGCCCAGCGAGCGATGGCTCGCACGCACAGCGAGCGATGTCGCGCGCCCAGCGAGCGATGTCGCGCGCACAGCGAGCGATGGCTCGCGCGCACTGCGAGCGATGGCTCGCGTGCGACAAGCGCTGGCGCGCGCGCAGCGTGCGATGGCTTGCGATGGAAATGCAGCAGCTATGCGACGAGCGCATGGGCTGCGCGCACATGGCCAGCGATGGCTGTGTGCGAGCGGCCCATGGGCGTGCAATGCGTAGGGTGTTTGCGTTACGATTAGATCGTTTTGAATGTTTAATTTGAAAATTTCAGTTCACGTAATTTTAATTAATTTTAAAATTAATAATTTAAATTATTTTCTTGGATTTTAATTTTGAATATTGTAATTATAATAAATGTTATTTATTCTAATTATTTTACTAAAATTAAAATCATGAATTAATTTAAATACGACTGAAATTAAATTAAACTTTTTGGATTCAATTATAAATTTATATGAGCTTTAAATTTTAATTAAATTTGTATGTTTCCGGTTAGACTAGAAATACATTTTTATGTTTAAAATTAGTAAAGCATATGAATTTATTGGTTTAAGTGGGAGCGCTTTTTAGTCATAAACTCTTGATTAGGTCTACAAATCCTTAAGGTTAAAACAACTTGATTAGAATTAATAAGGACTGAATAATTGGTAGATTATTGGTGCCCTTGATTAATTGCTGCAAATGTTTACGTGATGCATAATGTGTTTTACTAACCAGCTATATGGGCCATTCATGATAATGAATGGGTGAATGGTATATATTGTATATGTACTGTTTTGCAGGTTATGAAGTGACTAGTATGGCCCAAATAGGATAGAAAATATGGTCTGCGTACCATTAATTTGAATGTAATTGGTCTAAAGTACCAAAGTTATTTTTCAATTCAAATATGGTCTGCGAACCATCAATTAGTTGTAATTAGTTATAGCTTATCCTATTTGAAGAAAATGGTGCCTCCCACGGAGATTTTCAAGACGGACTTTGAAGTTAAAGCTTCAAGATGAAGTCGGGCCATACTAGATCACAAATATCTTATGCATGTTTTAAGTTATTTATTGCTTTTAAATATGTCTTAAAATGCATGAGATCAAAAGCTTGATTATGTTGCATGATTAAGGATTTTAGTTCACTTAAAATCTAACCAACATAGTAAGAGCCTTAAAGTTCCAAACTTAAAAATTGAGTTAAAAGGTGCCATGCCAAAATATACACTTGCTTGGATATCCTTTACATCAATCTAGTAATAGTTTTCGCTCAGCGAGGTGTTACTTATTGGTCCTAAAGGGGCAAGGTACACAAATAATTGTGAGTACATGTTAGTTTTGGTGAAACTCAATGATATAAGTAAGGAGTCCTTTTATGTCGTGGCAAAATCGATAGGTTTACCTAATAAGTTCTTAGACGTACCTATCAACCAAGAGTAGTTTCTAGACTATTAGCAAAAGGCTTTTGCTTACCTAAAATGTTTTAGAATTGAGTCGACAAACTGTGCTTAATTCTTCAATGATTTTAGGGTCTTGGAATCATTTTATTCACACCTGCCGGAACAATAAAATCGAATAAAATGCTAATAACTTGTTTGAATTGCATGGTTGCTTTAATTTCAAGTTATTATTCATGATAAATGTTTAGACTTTGCATGCTTCAATGTATGTTTTAATTATTGTTTATAATTAAATATCTTGCACTGCAATAAATCCTTTTAGAAAGGTAACAGTAAATTTCCTCGATTGGTAGTGAATCCAAGAACGATTCACGGAAATGAGAGAAAATGAGCAATTTAAAATGTACGTTTCTTATATCGACTTTTATGGTTGTTTTCGAGAATCAAAATCGAATGGCAAACCGATTGGTGATTGTGAATTCAAAATACAATGTAGTTTTGAGATCATAAAGCATTGAGTTTAATACGCTCAGCTTTACCAATGGTTAACAACCTAATATCTTTGTCCATTTAATTCTCGAATGAGTCTAGTCCCTAGACATTCGAATAGATCGATGCTTAGAGAACTTTAGAAGCTTCTGGTAAGATCATCTAGTTGAAACAAAATATTCAACATAAATTAAAATGGTAAAGAACCTTGTTGGTGACATTGGACATGTCTAACAAAGTATAAAAGTCAACACTAAAGAATTCAATTCTTAAGACTATAAGAAAGGGTACAAGAAATAGGAAAACAAAGGAACACATGAAAGGAATTTACGATTCCGTTTCTACCTATAAGTTTATGTTTAAAGAGAAGTAACCTAGCAATCAAACTTCCTTGGTATCATATACCGCTTGAGGTTCTTACTTCGATAATAACTCAAACAATGGAAGCTAGGATACATTAATGACCTACAAGTGGGAAATGAAGCATGGCAATGCTACATTAGTTGTAGGGTCATCTAGTTTGTTTTAAGTCCTTTCAAAGGCTGGAACTTAATGGCTATTTTGTTCCATAATCAGCATACCTAAATTTCTGTTTTCAAACACAGAAAGACTCACATTCAGAAGAACAAAAACAATGCTTGATTGTTTGTTCATTTAAATGAAATGGTCATTTACAGAATGAGTCAATATGCTTGATTAAAACAAACAACTCTTTAAAGAACTTTACTAGGTTCAAATCAACCCCTTGATTTGAGTTCCACTAATCTTTGGCATTGTTGCTTAGACCATATCAACAAGTTAACATTCAAAAGCTCTATTTTAATGGACTTTTGAAAGTTGGTTGATTTCTAGATCAACTTAAGACAAGCTAGTCTTACTTGTTGAAAGTAACAAAAGATATGAACTATTGTTAGAACGCCTAGACGATAGAGTTCAAAGCTAAAGAAAGATTTTATGACTTTATTATTTCACATGGATTTGAGTGAATATAGGTTTATTTACTCAAATGTGATATAAGTTGAATCTGTTTGGCTAGTTCAAAGATTCAAAAGTATAAAATCCACTTGGCAAGAAATCATAAAGATCTAGGTTAGATCATGTTGATGATTACTTGAGACCAAATATGATCATCAATGATTGTGTGTTGTAATTTCACAATCTAGCTCCATAAGATATGGCATATCTAAGTTGGAATGATCGAAGTCGATTAGTACTTGATTCAATCAATGATGGATCATAAAGACTTTTCCTATAATTTCTAAAACAAAATGCTCAACTACCACCAAACTAAACCAAATTCGTCAAAGCTATTGAAAAGTAATTTCAGAATATCTTTTCATAATATATCTAAAGAGTTCTTAAACTCAGTGGGAGCTTAGTGTTTGTTATTCAACAAACTAAGGTCCAAGTATAGATATATGTTTCATTGTGATTTATTCAAATGAGACACAAGGGTATTGTTTCTACCACGAATTTTTGAGAACATAATGTTTGTTTGCTCGAAATAATGTCCTTTTGGAGATTCGTTTCCAAAATGACAAGTGGGAGAAAATAGACCTCGAAAGTTTTCAAGGCGAACAACAAACATAAACGGACATTCCGGAGGCTTTTCGAAGTGCTTCAGAAAATCCGAACTTATTCTTTAAGGACTTTAGAAGTGGCTTTAAAGAATAGATATCTCTTAGAAGACTTTACAAGCGCTTCAAGGAGAACAGAATATTCAAAGGACTTTCAAGTGGCTATTGATATTCTATTGTTTGATGTTCTATACCCAAGTAGGCATAGAATTCAAGTCACTGAAACTATGAGATTCTTCTATTAGATAGTGAAGAAACATAGAGATCAGGTCAATGAAACTATGAGATTCTTCTATTAAATAGTGAAGAAACCTACAACTTGCAGTCAAACTATTATCATGTAGATTAATGAGTTTGTGACTTGTACGAAAGCTATGACGAAACCCAGATTCCCTAAAATGGTTAGAGGCCATATATAGACTCAAATGTTTTAAATGGTTAGAGGCCATAAAACATACTCAATGTTTTGATGACAAAATTGAAATTTTGTTGATTTGCAAGAATAGTTTCACACCTATTGGTTGCAAGTTTGTTTTAAGGATAAAAACCATCAAACATGGAATTGTGTTCACACACAAAGCTAGATTAGTTGCTAAAGGTTACAAGCAAATTCATGGCATGGATTGTGTTGAAACCTCATGCAAAATCGTAATGCTTAAGTCTATAATTCAAGCAATGATTGCATATTGGTACATATGGCAATTGGATGACAAAACGTATTCCTCAATCAAATGATGGAATACAATATGTACATGGTATGTCATAGAGTTTGTGGATCCAAATAAATGCTTGAAAAGGAAAGCTAGCTTATAAAATCTAAGTACAGATTTAAGCAAGCAATTGGGAATTGGAACTGTATTTTAGTGAAACTAATAAGTATTTTAGTTTCATAAAATATACATGATTCTTATAGATATATAAGAAGTTTAGTGGGAGTACTTAAAACTTAATTGGTCCTATGTGTATCACACACATATCTCTCTATTGTGAAATAACATTCAAATGCTAATGACTTAGATTTGAAATTATTCATCAATAATGGACCATGGCGAAACTTAGTACATACTGGGTATTAAGATCTATTTACAAAGATCTTATGATATTATTTTGGATTAAGTAATGGCATTTACTAAATCAAACACGAAAGTCTACATTGGAGATATTCGACCCATGTGAATAAATCTAAGTAAAGGATGTTTGAACTATGTATAAGCATTTACTAAGTTAACATCAAAGAATCTAATGAGATTCTTCACCTATATTATATGTCAAAGAATTTAGCTGGATTCAGTATCTACTGAAATTGAATGAGCTAAAGTTACATGAATAGAATTCAATTGGAATTATTCTACAAAAGAATTTATCATGTATGATATAATATGAGGATCGCCAAAAACGTATCGTATGACTTTAGGCATGACGAACATATACCAATCTCTATTGATCTAAGTGAAGACCAATTAGATTGAGATCAAGAAAAACTTATGGTACCTGAAAAGGTACATAGGATTACTTCTTGATTCAAGGAAATAAAGATATGCTAAATATTGATGCTACACGCATAAACACTGGCAAAGGATCAAGCAAGACCCTTTGGAGTTAACCATTGACAAGGACGAGCTAAAGAGCATCGTGTTTTGAAATGGCAACATGGATTGAAGACCATGAGTTGTTGCGTGGGAAATTAAATATGTTCTAAGATATAGCTGGAAAGTCTTCCACATATCTGTGAACTGCTTGGATAAGCAAATCCAAACAAAGCATCACTAGCAACCTAAACAGTTGAAGTAAAAGTACTTATTGCCTAAGAAGCAATAAAACAGAGTTGTTTATATTAATGAGTTCTTCATTGAACTTGGGTGGATCACATGTCTGCTAACTTGATGATTCTTCATTGCAAAATGCGTAGAACCACTATCGAAGTAAGAAAGACTAGATCACATAATAAACAAACTCAAAAGATCTTATCATCATATCTCGAAGAACATTCGATGAAAAGGATATTAAGATTGGCAAAGCATGATAACTAAACCTATGCAACAAGTGAGAAGCAACACTCACGTTGTAGCACTGGAAATCAAACATAGCTTTGAATTCCATGAAATGTTTTAAAGATGGGTTAGAGGCCCATGGTTGTAAAACATTGGGGTTGAACATTTATCATATATGAAATGTGTTTTCATATTCCATTTAATCTTGGTTTAGTATTAAATGATGAGTCCCTTCAATTTGACAATATATTCAAGATAGACTGTCAGGACCAGTCCTGTGACTAAGAAATGTCTATCAAGTGAACTTGAATGTCAAAAGTTGAAAATGGTCCCTAGTCGGAGTTTTCTATAAAATTGGACGCATAGAAAACGTTAGACGACTAGAATGCAAGATGACTAGTAGTTCTGTTTCTTGAACTATGTGGACATGGCAATGTCATAATCATTTGCATAGATACTTACTTTGGGAAGACTAGTATCGGACAAGACCTATGAAACTTTACTGTAAGAGATGAAAGTCTGTCATAAGTAAATTTCATTAAATTATTAGACACTAAATCCTCAATACCTGGGTGATTTGAGATTACTTGTTTGAGAACTGGTTGCTTTGACGTTGACCAACCGTCGCACCGTAAAAGGAGGCTATAAAGGCAACGCTCAGGTAATCACCTATCAAACGAAGTCTAATCTCAAGATCGCAAGATTGGGATTGTCCTCCCATAAATCGGGATGATATGCTTAAAAGTTGTACAAGGCCACTCGGAGAGCTAGAAACTGTGAAATGCATGGCCGTGCTCGGATGAATCATAGGCTATGATTATCTGTTTATTTGATCAGTTGAACTCTGAAACCGAGGAACACCTCTGGACATAATAAGGATGACAACTCTTACCTTATGTTCAAGAGCAAGCATCGAGCGACAAAGGAATTAGGAAATGCACACTTGTCCCTAAGGACAAGTGGGAGACTGAAGGAAATAATGCCCTTGGTCCAAGTATGCATTCTATGATAAGTCTAATAAATGCGGTTCAGTATTAATTAACAAGTTAATAATTCAGTGAGATCAAGTGAGCTGAATGCCTAGCTAGAGGCCGCTTCAGTTCAAGTGGAATTAATGATATTAATCCACAGCTTACTCTTGACTGAACCCGTAGGGTCACACAAATAGTACGTAAACGGATCAAGTATTTAATGGCATTAAATACTCTATCTATGGATATTCGGAACCGACGGATCTTGGTTTCAGTGGGAGCTGAGATCGTCACAGGCAAGAAATGAATACTCCGGAAACGATGATATTACCGGAAACGGAAATATGGATCGTATCGGAAATATAAATATTATCCAAGTCGTAGATGTTGCCGGAAACGGAAACATGGTACGTATCGGAAAATATTATCGGAAATGGAAATATTACCAGAATCGGAAATATTGCCGGAAACGGAAATATTGTCAGAATCGGAAATATTACCGGAATCGGAAAATAATTCCGGAAACGGAAATATTAAATATTTGTTCGAAACGGAAATTAATTCCGGAATCGGAAATGTTAAATATTGTTCGTATCGGAAATGAATTCCGGAATCGGAAATTTAATCGGAAGCGTATCGTACGAATAAGCATCGGACGAGGCCTGCCGGACGAGGCCAAGCACGAAGCCAGGCCATCGCCCAGCAAGCCAAGCGCGCCGCACAAACAGCCACGCCAGGCCCAGCGCAAGGCCAGGCCCAGCAGGCCGTGGCAGCACGCACAGCGCGCGCAGCGCGCGCGGGAGCTGCGTGGGCTTGCAGCTCGCGCAGGCCTCGCTGCGTGGGCTGCTACTCGTGCGCACGCATGGGCGGCCCATCGTGGCTGCCGTGTGTGCGTGTGTAAGTGTTTGTGTTCGTGCACGTTTCCTTTAGTGATTAAATTCCTAATTCTATTTGATAAATTAATTAAATTAGAGTTCTTGTAGGATTCTAGGTTTAATTAATTTGTATCTGAATAGGATTCCAATTCCCTTTCCATACCCCTATAAATATGTGGCCTGGGTTCACAATTTATAACGAGTTTTAAAAAGTATTCAAAGTGAGTTTTTGAGAGAAAAATTCAGCCACACATCTTGCTCAAAAGTGCCGAAAATTCTAGTACCTTAAGGGCGATTCTAGTTGGTCAATCTTAAGGAGGATCCGGACGTGCTGTGGACTATCTACGGAGGGACGACACTTGGAGTCCTAAAGACTTGTTCTTGTTCGGTTCGGGCGCAGCTAGGGAGGGCACGCAACAAAGAGTATGCATCTAAATTATGCTATATGATTATGTGTAAATAATATGTAATCCTGGGTTAATGGTTGTTTCCGCATGATTTATGTAATATCATATGTATCATAACCTAACACTTACCATGAACAGGTGCCCTGAGTTCGAAGGAACAATGGGGCAATGCCGTAGAACAATTCTCTTTTTTTTTGCAAGCTTACTTCCTTTACTACTTGTTGGCGATCATGACTGTGTCTAGTAGTGAAAGAAGGTCTTTAAGCGAACGACTATGTCTAGTGGTGAAAGAAGGTCTTTAAGTGAGTTAGTTCGCTTTAGGGAGGGTCAAGTCGAGTACTTTAGAGGTCGTGAACGCTTGCGCTAGCCCCTATTTAATTGAGGCAAAGCGATCTTTTTGAGTCTTGGCTAAATGCCTAGGAGTGTGAGTGCTCCTTCTGGCAAGGGTACGTGCCCTTATTATTTTTCGACGTGTGCTCATTAATTTTGGCATCTTGATGATTTGGATTCTTCCTTTGACTTAAATTTTTCTTTCAACTTGGATTGCAAGTAATTAAATTTCAATAAGGGACTCTATTTCTTATTCTTGTTTTTCTATAGGCTTTAATATTTTTGCAAATTGGTTGGACCGAATCATGGATTTCCTACGTATCCGCCTTAAATAGATTTAATTTGGAATCAGGTCTTGCGTAGTTCTTAGCCTAGAAAATGGTTTTTTTAGAATGCCGATTTTAAACAAGTACGTTCTGAGGTGGAAACATATTATTTGAAACGGTAGAATAAGTGAAGTTTATTATTATTTTAATCTGCTGCTCCTTTGCCGTAAGCCAAAAATTTGTTTTATATATTTTTTTTGAGTACATGTATTTTTTGGTGGTACGTATATATGAATACGTGCTGTACCCCTCCAAGTGTTCGTTATTTTTCCGTGCATGTGCGGATAAAATGACGACCACTTCTGGACAAAATTTGGCGAGCAGAGAGATTCAGCGCCCAGGCTGGGGCGCTAAAGATTTCGGCGCCCAGCTGTGGGCGCTGATAATTATTTCTGGGCGGATCTTTTTTTGTGCGCTAAATGCTTCTTTTTCTTTTTAGACTAACTTTAGAGGCGCTTTGCAAAGTTTGCTTTTTTTTATTATTTATATTTTTTGTACTTTTCATTTGTTTTCCTTTTTTATTCGTGACTCAAGACGGTTTGAAAGATGGGTTGAGTGAGATAGGATAATTTGTATAGGTAAGCATGAGGATTATATATGCTAGGACTCACAATTTGCAGCCTCAAGCTAGTGTCATGAGTTTACATCAACCAAGCCCGATGAATAGCATGGGGACGGCTCAAGGGTATATCAACAGGATGTATCCAAGCAAGTTATATGGTCATTATGCTAAAGGTGGTGTAAGAGCAGGTTTGGACTTTGGAAATGATGGGCATGACGCACGTGTAAATGGCCGTGCGTGGTTTGCGGTTGATAACAAGTTCAAAAACAAGAGTTGAGGTAATGGTTTCTTGGGTTATGGAAATGAGAACATGGATGGGTTAAATGAGCTAAATAGGGACCCCAGAGCGAAGGCGTCTAAGAGCATAAGGATTGGAAAGGGTAGACATTGTAGAATTTTATGATTTGGATTGGTTAACTCAATTCTTTTCCTTCGTTTACTTGGGTAGATTTCGCACTTTGGGAGGTACGGGCTAAGTATTTCATGGCTCTTTTCGCTCTCCCTTTTCTCTTTCTCTTTCTTTTTCTTTTTGCTTGGGATTTCTCCCCAACATAAATCCTTCACTCAATTTTTTGTTTGGGCTAAAAGGTAGATGGTTGTGGTCTTTGAGTCACGAGGCGAGACTGAGTGAGCCTCGTTTGGTAGGCCTATAGTGGACCTTTAATTTTAGTAGGCCTAGGGTGGACCTTTAATTTTAGTTGGCCTAGGGTGGACCTTTAATTTTGTCTTACTTTGCAAGCGTATTTAGTCGTTTCTTAAAATGTGCAAATAGCGTAGATTCAAAATGTTGTTTTTACCTTATTGAAATTTAACGAAAGAATTACCTCGAAAATAATTTTTTTTGTTTATTTTCAGACTCCAGTTTCTGGGATTTAATTGGAAGTTGCGATTTAGACTCGAACTTTCATTAATCTTTCTGATTATAACCCGTGTATGAATACAAGGAGGTGGCCTAGACTCAAAATAATGACATGGCGTAAGCCTATAATACTTGACCAAGCGACTCTCAGACTTAGGCTAATTGGACCATAACTTTCGTTGGTTGACACTTTAGATTTTAACCCTTGGGTGTTCGTTTGTCATGCGCCATTTTGCTTAATGTTGGCAAGGTAGTTAATTGGGGAGATCGAATTTTTATTTTTGCAAGACTAGAATCATTAGTGCGGCTTCTCTCTTAGTGTGTATTGCTTTACCCCCTTGGTAGCCTTATGGTATGCTGATTTGGGTATTTTCATGGTTGGTCATGTTGCATTCATGGAAAATCTTTTAGTCCGTACTTAGTAGTATTTCAAGGAGTGAGTGACTCGAGAGGACTATGATAGTCGTGACCCAATGTGATTATAAGCCTTGAGGCCATTAATTTTTTGCTAATGGTATTGACACCTTAGGTTCACTTTGGGGGTTGTGCGACCATGGGGGAATGATATCCAGAATGTGACCGTTTCCATTTTTCAAATACTATAATATATTATTTTTTATTGGTGAGAGAGAGTATTGAGGCCGTGGATTCTTAGCAAGGGATGACAATTACATATGGGTGCTCATTGATTTAAATGTTAGAAAGGGAGACTCAATATGGTTTAACCTTTTAGCTTGCAGAACAACACCAAGTATTAGGACCGATTCTATGGATAAGACAACTAAGACTTAGGATTTAGATTGTATTTCGGCATAGCCTAGTCTAGACTCGGATTTAATTTTTATTCGAACATTATTTTCCCTTGAAAACTTCGTTTGAACATTATTTTTTGAATACTTTGCCCATGTGACATTCAAGGTCGTTTAATTAGCATGCTCGGTTTTGGTGCCGAGCATTGTCGTCGTAGGAGGCCTAACAACGACACAAAGAGTTATTTATTTATTTATTTTTAGTCGCTTTTAGAATCGAGTGCCTTTTCATACGCCCTCGCAGCAATTATTTTCGAAAAGTTTTTTTTTGCTACGTATTTTCTTCATGCGTGGGCACCGAGGCTGTTGTGCCTGACCAAAAGGCCAGGCAGCAACTTCAGCGCCCAGGGTAGGGCGTGAGAAATTTCGGCGCCCAGCCAGGGGCGTTGAAAATGCGCCTCTGGCTGGTTCTCGTTTTCAGTTTTCGTCTACTTTTGTTTTTGCGACTTTAATTTTGCGTGCTTGCCTTATAACGTCCTTTATGCGTTGTTCAGCGTTTGTGGGATTCGTTACGGCCATCCCGAGCATCGCTTATTTTTGTGGCGATCGTTCGGGCTTGCGGAACACGTATTTTGGTATAACTCTTTGGCCAATTGGTTCATGAATGTTTGGGGCAATTTTTAAGGTCGATGGTTTTCTAGCATTATTTGTCTAGCATTATTCGCACGCACAATCATAACATAGTCACATAGTTCGCTACATATAACTACATTACAAACATGGATTTGAAAATTAAATATGTCACGTAGTTTATGATAGGCTTCTATGGGTAGTTATTTGCGCCTGGCTTGGTACCGCTTCTATCGTAGATCCAACACATGCCCCGGTCGAGGTAGTGTCTTCAACAGACGAATTTCGCTCAAGAGGCCAACCCGCAAGTGCAAGCCAAGGGGGCATGCAGGCGAGAGGGACCTAATGAGCGAGCGATTGGGTTCGGGATAGGTGTACTACCTGCACAAGTACCGAGTGGGCAACATGCGCGGCGTATGCACCCCCCTATTGGCAAAAAAAGGTATCCTTAGTCCCAACTCCCGAGGGAGCCGAGATTCGTTATGCGGTTCTGCCCGTTCACATTAATATGCTGATTTTCAAGTCGTCCCAACTTGATGGGGAAATAAACGCGGGGTAGGATCGTTTCACCCTTCGGCTATTTTGATTACCTACAAGCACGAGTATTTCCTTCACTATCTCCAGTGCAGTCGCCACTGTGAGGGGGTCGAAAAAGCACGAGGCTAATGCGTGACCTCGTCCCTCGTGGGTGTGACGATTCTTTTTTATTCAATCAAGTGTAATTGGATTTCCTGTGAGTTTACACCCAATTGACTAGTAATATAGGAGTCGCCATTCAGTTTTTAACAACAATGAGAAAAACTGACGAAACCCGGTTATCGTGACATAAAGGGACTGCAATTATGTTTGACCACGACGGCCGTAGGTTCCCTTGTGATCCCTGGTGTGTGGATCTCTCAACATACACCCGCAAGGTAGAGATTGAGGGTTCGGGGGACTGTAACTACCGAGAGGAGTATTCCCAGAGGCAGGATATCCTTACTAGCTCAGCATAAATAATTGAAGGGACATGCGTTAACTATTAAACTAATCTGAGTTGATTTTAGCAATATGCAACATATAATAGTAGATCGATCGTGATTATCTGATTTAAATAGTATTAAGGGACCTAGCATGATAATCCAATTTCCCGAAATATTATATTTGTTAGGCGTGGTAGAACAATCAGATTTAGTTAGTTTAACAGTTCATAAAAGGGCGAGGAAAGCAATTAAATCATAGAAAAGGGACACATTACGACGCACCCTTGAGAGGTGCGTCACGGTTCTCAGAAAACTAACCACTTTGACTTTGCTATTTCTCCTTTTTATTTAACGAATCTCAAATTATGGGACACGATACGTTCTGTTCGATTTATGGATCGATTGCGACAGAACGCGTGAACAATTTCGCAGCGTGAGGCTTAGGCTAAGGGTTGGAGTCAATACTCAGAATATAATTGTGTGTGTGTTCTTTTCACGTCGAATTTGGGGCTGTATTTATAGGGGAGAGTTCGTGGAAAGATAGAATTGCAGAGTTCTAATCCACAAAGAATTAGGAAAAAACACGTACCCAGGTAATTTCAGCGCCCAGCTCTGGGCGTCAAAGATTTCGGCGCCCAGGGCTGGGCGTTGAAAATAGAGATCCATGCAATTTTGACGCCCAGGGCTGGGCGTTAAAGATTTGGCGCCCAGCTCTGGGCGTTGAAAGTGATGTCTGGGCCGAGTTCTTTGTCAAATTCGGATTCCTAGAATCCGGAGTGTTTGAGATTTAATCGAGTCTTTCATTGCGTATCAATTTTATGACGGAATGCATCTGGGCCCGTTACGAACTCTAGGCTCGTTAGGATTTTAATTAATACGTAACTCTTATTTCCGAATCATATTAGGAATAGGATTCTCGCAGTTTTCTATCTCATTTAGGATTTACGTTGGAATGCAACACCTAACTCTGATAGGTTTCTATCCTTTATGATTTGCCACTTTTAGAAGCTACCTTTTGCGGCAGTTACTATTTTTAGCAGGTTTCCATAAATAGCAGGTTTCGGGTGAAATGAAAAGGGGAATTGAGATTCGTTTATTTTATAGGAGATGCGTTGTCAAGTGGAGATTTATGCTTTCATCATCGAACCTTCCCTTTCGGGAATGGGGATAAAAGTAGGTGTCTACAATTCCCTTGCTTGTCATTTGGATAATTGAGTAAATGTATTTCCTTTGGATATTTGCATGTGCGAGTTAGGGAGATTAGGGATAGCTTAATCTATGTTGCTTGAGTCTCAACTTGAAAAAGTTTTCGATAATTCTAAATGATAATCTTTTGTTGAAAATAGTTTATTTTGTTCTCTTTTGGATGTTCTTTGCTACCTTAATTCCCTTTGGTGCACTTCATTCCCCCGAGTAAGTTATGCTAAGAGTTAATTGGATTGTAGAACAAAAAGATTGTGATTTATGTTTTGAGTCCAATAAGTGGTGCATTTGAGCCCACAAGGTGAAAGCCTAAGTGTCCAGTTTGAGTCAATAAGTGACGCCAATAAGCCCACAAGGCACAACAAGCCTATTAAAATTTACAAAAAAAAAAAAGACTCAATAACTGATAAATACCACAAGCCTTTGAGAAAGTGGGTTAGGTTAGATGATTGAGTGGGACCTTGAAGATTTATTAACTAAAGTTTTCCCTAGTGATGATGAATGTCATTGCGGCTCAAGAATCGAGACTCTAGACCCATTACTCAAGTTCCTTAATTTTACAATCCAAGATTCTCTTAGCAAAAGTCAAGTTTGGGGGAGTCAATGTGCAATTTAGGTGGTTCTGATCAAATCTATCCATTCAAGAATAATTTTAGACTTTTGGATGCCTTAGTGAACCTAATTGATGATTCAATGCTTTGATTGTGATTCTCTTGCACCTTATATTAGTCTATCCCCTATATTCCTAACCTGTGGATGCATCTTGACGATGGTTATGCTTTGAAAGTTTGTTTTAATTGACCATGTTTGGTGAATCGCGCTTCATGAGATGACTTTGGGTGGATTGTCTTAATTATGCTTAATAAGAGTTACGGGTTAACCTTGTTGGAAACCGTTGCGAGATCTCACTCGCCCTCTTGAGCGATCTTGGGGTTTAAAGAGCTTGTTGCATGTGCTTAAATGCAATCGTGATTCCTACGACAATGAGTTAGTGTATATTCTCCCCCGTTTTCTATTTCCCATTAGCTTTTTAATAACTCGTTTTGCTTAAATCTTCTATCCCATCTCCCTTAGTGTTCCATTGTTTTGCTCGTGGACGAGCAAAAGCTCAAGTTTGGGGGCATTTGATGAGTGACATTTATGTCACTCGTAGGGTAGTGATTTAAGCATTATTTGAGTCGGTTTTATTCTATTTTTAGCATTTTTAGTCTTTATTTTACTTGATTTCTCATTTTAATTCATTATAGCTTAGTTTAGCATTTTTAGCTATTTTTGTTAGTTTTTAAATCTTAATTTCGTAATTTATTTATTTTATTTTATTTTATAATTATATAGTTTAATTATTTTAGTTTTCGTTATGAATTTTCTATTTCAATTTTTTTCTTTCTTTATTATTATTATTATTATTATTATTATTATTATTATTATAATTATTTATTTATTTATTTACTTATTTTTATTAAATTTCTTATTTCTCTCCTATTTTCCTTTTTTATTTTGTGTAGGTACATGTTGTTCGGGAATCAAAATACAAGCTTAACGGCCGCTCAAGAAAAGTCAAACGGCTCAAAGAACAACAACCACTCTCCACCACCTTCTACATCTTATCCTACACCACCCAGTCCTAGCCTACACCACACTGATGCAGCCCCACTCTCCTCTTGCTCTCCTCTCTACCAACGCACCACCACCAGCAGCACTGCTGCTCCTCCATACCAGCAGTCCCCTCCAACACTAAGGCTCCAACCTTCGTGAATTGTCAACCACAACCCACCTATCATTCGCGCACCAATAACACAACAATTCAGCCCAAAATCATCCAAAAAGCAGCAAGAAACAGAGAAAAAAAAATAGAGCATTTGAGTTCGATCGAACCCGTAATTATGTTCGACCTAACCGAAGATTTAGAAAAGTTCCTGCAAAGGTCAGGTCCGGCCTAACCTCTCTTGAGTTCACCCAAACCAGAACGAAGTCCGACCGAACCTCATTAGAGCGAACCTCATTAGCGTTTGTCTGAACTTTTGGGCCCCTTAATTTTTGTACGGGTTAATGAAATTCTATGGCCACGATTAAATTGATGATGGACGGCAACGATTGATGAGTTAAGCTGCATTTTGCGCCCTTGGATTGATTTCGACATTGATGAAGATGAGGATGGACGGTATAGATGATTAATGATGGCTAATCGATGATGATGGACGATAATGATGAAATGATGAAGGGGGTTGGGGATCGAAGGAAAGGGAGCAGCGAAGGGGACGAAGATGAAAGGATTAGGGGGCCTGATTTGTTTTTCATTAAAAAAGGATCTACGGGGGCTTTTTTTTTGAAAAAAAGGGGGTCTGATTCAATTTTGGGTTTGTTATAAAATATATATTAGAATGGATGATCATTATACCCTTACCCCTATATGATATATGTATGTGTATATATTATATATATACCTATGGATATGGATGAATGATAATATAACCGACAGTTAGTTTATCTCTTCCTCTCTCTCCCTTTTTCTCTACTTTTATAATACATTATCAGCATCATTGCTAACCATTGATGGAAATCAAAGGAAATCGCGACTGATCAAACGAGAAAATAACAACGAGAATCGCCATTATAGATAATATGAATACCTCTCAAGTTCAGTAGGAAATAAATGATGAAGATCGAATTGTGTCTTGCAGACAGTGCAGCTACTCATACTATACTTAAGAATAAGAAGTATTTTTCTCAATTGATGATGAGAAAGACTAGTGTGAGTACTATATCGGGTAGTACAAATATTATAGAAGGCTCCGGAAGAGCTAATATATTGTTGCCTATGAGAACTAAATTTGACATCATTGATGCATTATATTCTCCCAAGTCTCAAAGAAATTTATTGAGTTTTAAAGATATTCGAAGTAATGGTTATCATATTGAGACAATTAGTGAAGGAAATTATGAATTCCTTCAAATCACGAGCATAACCAATGGCACAAAGACTGTCTTGGAGAGATTACCTACATTCTCCACTGGTTTTTAGTACACGAGAATTAATTCGATTGAAACACAGGCTATAGTAAACCAGAAATTTACTGATAGCTTCATAGTTTGGCATGACCGGTTAGGCCATCCCGGTTCCATTATGATGCGTAAAATCATTGAAAATTCTTGTGGGCATTCATTAAAGAACCAGCAGATTGTCTCTAATAATTTTTCATGTGTTGCTTGCTCACAAGGAAAGTTGATAATTCGGCCATCACCAGCTAAGATAAATTTTGAATCAATCAATTTTCTAGAACGTATACAAGGAGATATTTGTGGGACAATACATCCCCCATGTGATCCATTTAGATAACTTATGGTTTTAATCGATGCATCGACTAGATGGTCACATGTATGTTTATTATCATCTCGCAACCTGGCGTTTGCGAGATTACTTGCTCAATTGATTAATTTAAGAGCACATTTTCCAGATACTCCTATCAAGTCTTTTCGTCTTTATAATGCTAGTGAATTTACTTCTCAATATTTCAATGATTGCATGTCCATTGGAATAAATGTTGAACATCCTGTAGCACATGTTCATACACAAAACGGTCTTGCTGAATCATTAATTAAACGCATTCAGTTGATTGCTAGACCATTGCCAATGAAGTCTAAACTCCCAATTTCTGCTTGGGGACATGCTATATTACATGCAGCACCATTGATTCGCATCAGGCCAACAAATTATCATAAGTTCTCCCCATCACAATTGGTTTTCGGTCAGGAACCAAATATATATTATCTTAGAATTTTTGGATGTGCGGTTTATGTCCCTATAGCTCCACCACAACGCTCCAAGATGTGTCCTCAAAGGAGGTTGGGAATATATGTTGGATTTGATTCCCCATCAATAATCAAATATCTTGAGCCAACTACAGGGGATTTTTTTAAGGATCGGTTTGCTGATTGTCATTTTAATGAGTCAGTTTTCCCAGGTTTAGGGGGAGAAAACAAACAGCTGGATAAAGAAATTAGTTGGAATGAATTATCATTGTCTCATCTTGATCCTCGTACTAAGCAATGTAAACTAGAAGTTCAAAAGATAATTCATTTACAAAGTTTAGAAAATCAGTTGCCAGACGCTTTTACTGACCCAAAGCGAGTGACTAAGTCACATATACCAGCTGTGAATGCTCCAA
The DNA here is from genome assembly GCF_020520425.1 of Spinacia oleracea. Classification (NCBI taxonomy): domain Eukaryota; kingdom Viridiplantae; phylum Streptophyta; class Magnoliopsida; order Caryophyllales; family Amaranthaceae; genus Spinacia; species Spinacia oleracea. The sequence continues at coordinate 23,565,441 of NC_079492.1, read as the reverse complement.
TTAAGATTGAGGTCCCAGAAGGACAAACTGAAGTTGCTAATGAGTCTAAGGCACGCCAGAAGCGTGGAAGACCAATAGGTTCTAAAGACAAGAATCCTCGAAAAAGGAAAGGAGCAATGGTTGATGATGGTCAAATAGAGGATACGGTCAATTTTAAAGGATCTCCAAAAAAGACTTTAGACATGATAGAAGATGAAATTCAGGTACATGATAACGAAGAAATTTCGATAAATTATATCATGTCTGGAATTACATGCAACCGAAACCAAATCGACGTGGATGATGTTTTTTCATGCACATTAGATGTTATGGATGATGATGAGGATCATGAACCAAAGTCTATTGAAGAATGTAGACATAGAGATGATTGGCCAAAGTGAAAGGAATCGATTGAATCATAATTGAAATCTCTTGCAAAAGAGAAGTACTTGGACTTGTAGTTCGTACACCTGAAGATGTAAAGCCAGTGGGACATAAATGGGTCTTTGTGCAAAAGAAAAATGAAAATGGTGATATTGAAAGAAATAAAGCAAGATTAGTTGCACAAGGATTCTCACAAAGACCTGGAATTGATTATGAGGAGACATATTCTCTTGTGGTGGATGCAACAACTTTTAGATATATAATTAGTCTGGCAATGAGAGAGGGACTTGACTTACGCTTAATGGATGTAGTCACAGCTTATTTGTATGGTCCACTAGATAATGATATGTATATGAAAATCCTAGAAGGATTTAAGTTGCCAGAAGCAACAAAATCAAGTTCTTGGGAACATTACTCTATCAAATTGAATAGATCTCTTTATGGATTGAAACAATCTGGACGTATGTGGTATAACCGCCTTAGTGAGTACTTATTGAAAGAAGGCCATAAGAATGATTCTAATAGACCATGAATTTTTATAAAGAGATTTGGATCAGGATTTGTTATAATTGCAGTGTATGTTGATGATCTAAATATTGTTGGAACTCCTCAAGAGATTTTCACCACAGTGGAATGTTTAAAGAAAGAATTTGAAATGAAAGATCTGGAAAGACAAAATTTTGCTTGGGGTTACAAATGGAGCACCTAAAGAATGGAATCCTTGTGCGTTAAACAACATATATAGAAAATGTGCTAAAAAGGTTCTCTATGAATCAAGCACATCCATTGAGTATCCCTATGATTGTAAGATCACTTGATGTGGATAAGGATCCTTTCCGTCCTCGGGAAAATGATGAAGAAATTCTTGGTCCTGAAGTACCATACTTAAGTGCAATTGGGGCATTGATGTATCTTGCTAGTCATACAAGACCTGACATATCATTTTCTGTGAATTTGTTAGCAAGGTTTAGCTCGTGCCCAACCTGCAGGCATTGGAATGGGATTAAACATGTACTTCGTTATCTACAAGGTACGAAAGATATAGGTTTGTTCTTTCCTAATTTATCCAAAGAAGGTTTAGTTGGTTTTGCAAATGCAGGGTATTTATTTGATCCTCATAATGGTCGATCACAAACTGGATATTTATTCACATGTGGAGGTACTGCCATTTCTTGGCGTTCTATGAAGCAAACTATTAAAGCTACTTCCTCTAACCATTCTGAGATTTTAGCAATTCACGAGGCTAGTCGTGAATGTGTATGGCTAAGGTCTGTGATTCAGCATATAAGAGAAGATTGTGGTTTATCTTCCGGAAAAGAGGCACCACAATTTTATATGAGGATAATTCAACATGTATTGCACAGCTCAAGGAAGGATACATCAAAGGTGATAGAACAAAACACATCTCACCAAAATTCTTTTTCACTCATGAACTTCAAAAGAATGGCAATATAAATGTCTTGCAGATTCGTTCAAGTGAAAATTTGGCAGATTTGTTTACTAAGGCGCTTCCTACTACTACATTTAAAAAGTTGATTCACCTCATTGGATTACGCCGTCTCAAAGATCTTCAATGATGTTGTCATTAGGGGGAGTAAATGCGCGATGCACTCTTTTTCCCTTAACCTTGGATTTTCCCACTGGATTTTCCTGGTTAGGTTTTTAATGAGGCAACATTTCATGCGCATTATAAGGCATTGTATTGTTTTGGATAATGGACATCCAAGGGGGAGTGTTATAAAATATATATTAGAATGGATGACCATTATACCCTTACCCCTATATGATACTTCCTCCGTTCATTTTTAATCGCAACGTTTGTCATTTTCACGCATGCCAATGCACAACTTTGATCATTAATATCATTAATTCTCCTTAAGCAAAAATTATAAAAAGTTAATATTTTGAAAATACACATTAAGATGAATCTAACAAGAACCCACATGACTATGTTTTATCTTATTTATAAATCACCAACAATGATCAAAGTATAATATGTGAATAGTGTAGAAATCACAATCGTTGCGAGTATTAAAAATCGGAGGAAGTATATGTATGTGTATATATTATATATGTGCCTATGGAAATGGGTGAATGATAATATAACCGACAGTTAGTTTATCTCTTCCTCTCTCTCCCTTTCTCTCTACTTTTATAATAGGGTTTTCTTTTGTTTTTGTATTATATTTTTTTCCTTTTCATTTTTATTCTCTCTTTTTATTTTTATTCCTTTATTTTTATTTTGTTTTGTTTTGTTTTCTTTTTCTCTTTTCTTTTAATTTCTTTTAGTAAGGTAGTATACATACCCAATTTTGGGGACTCATTAGAGGATGTAAAAATTTAGTTTACCTCTCCTTTTCTCTTAGGGTTTAAGTTTATGTTTAGCTTTTAGAGAGATAAAGTGAGGAAAATCAATGAAAAATTGGGGCTTTTGATTTCAAGTGTGACAATTTTGTTCAAGATTTCCACCATTAATCAATGATAAGTTTCTTACTCTCTCTCCTCATTTATTTCTTTATTTATTGTTTTATATATCGTTTTAATTAGTTTAATTGTTTTGGTTTATTTTAATGATTCATGTTTAGATTAGTTGTTATTAATGTTTAGAATCATGTTTTTTAGTTGTTAATTTCAATAATTTATGTGCTTTTATGTTGATTGAGTAGTGTATTGGTTAAGGTTTGGGTGAAAACCTAACAATGATTGATTTAGGTAAATGAGTTTGAACTTGGTGATGTTGCATGATTAAATGATTGTTTGTTTGATCATACTCGAACTTGGTTGTATGCAATTTAGGTACTTGTGTATGACTTTGATTTTGGGGTAGTTGACTTTAGGAAAATCGAGGGATCGTGACCTAAGTTGACTATTGTTTGGTTTGTGCTTAATCGTGACCTAAGGGTAGTTGTGTGTAAGACGGGAGTTCGCATTTGACTATTCTAAGAATTTATTCAAGGCGGGAGTCATTTGGGGATCTATTTCTAACCAACGCATCATTCATACTTTACTTGTGCTTCATCATTCTTAATTGTTGCTCGTATACTTGTTTCATTATTGTTGGTGTTTGATCTCATTCCTTGACCATGTTGGTCCGTTAGTAGTTAGTTTAGTTTTAGTTGGTTAGTGGACTTTTTCAACTCGTTCTGACCTAGCTTGTTGTTCGATTAGCATAAATTAGCGCACCTTAGTCCTTGTGGATTTCAGCCCTTGCTTACCGCTTTACGTGTGTTTAGTGGTTAGTTTAGGTAATTTTTTTGATTAGGAGAGACTAATAACGACCTAGTTTTCCCTGCGATCAACATGAACTCCCCAAAACCGACAAAAATGGGAACCCATTTCACTAGATTTGACGATTAGATGTCCCTCCAAAAATCTTAGTCTTTCTGTGGGAAATTTGCCATTGAAGTCTACATTTTAAAGATGTCCTCCATAAACAAAATATTCTTCCTTTCGATGTGTTCCCCCTCTGTGACACGTTATAGAATATATTGATCGCCTCTTCTTTACATTGCCCCATCGCTAAACAGGTTTGGGATCTAACCTTAACCACGAGATGGTTAGACTGTGTTCTCTCGCAATTGAATCTTCTTGATACTTTTAAGTACCTAAGGAAATTTCCTTCCTCCCGTTGTAAGTTTATTTTCATAATCATGGGCCTTTTGGAGAGAAAGGAATGCTTTCATTTTTAATAATGCAACCTTTAACAAATTTTGAATTTATTTCAAGGCTTATGCAGCATTTAGAGAATGACAACTTAGATTGCAGCTAGAATCTGAGCAACTCAAGGGTTCCCCTTCCACCTTACACACCCCCCACTTCCACTTCTTCTCCAACAACGGTAATGGTTCACTGGTATCCCCCTCCATCCAGTTCTTTCAAACTCAATTTCGACGGTTCCTACAAGTCTCCTCAACAACAGCTAGGATTATTACAAGAGATAGCCTTGGGCATGTTATCACGACATGTGATTATAATCTTGGAGTAACTAGGGCTTTTATGGTAGAAGCACCAACACTTCAAAAAGGACTTCAAGAAGCTATTGGACTCAACATCAAAAAGGTCTACATTGAAGGTGACAACTTACTTATAGTCAACATATTTAGGGGTATATGGTCTACCTCTTGGAAACTTCAAAATATAATCGCAGACATCAAATATCTTCTTCTATATTTTGATTTTTGGGAAATCAATCACATTTTCACAGAAGCAAAAAAAGAAGCAAATTGAATTGCAAACGTAAGGCATTTAGTTAGTGATAATATGTATGTTCTTTCGTGTATTAGCCCTCAGTTATGTTCTAATCTTTCTAGTGACTACTTAGGTGTCGCCCTCGAGCGGAGGTGCTCCTAATGTATTATTCTCCTTACCTTTCAAAATAAAAAATCAAAAGGTCGACCGACTTGTGATACATACAAACTTCTTAGAAAGTATTTGGTTAGTATGTCGTATAATTCTTTTTTGTGACTTTTAAAAGATTAGTATTAAAAAATGTGTTTTTATATATAGCACATGGCCCCCAAAAAGTTTAAGACGACCTTGAATATACGTATACCAATATCATTTGCTCTATATGAATAGACTTCATGAATGCTTTTTTTTTTCTTGGTAAGAGTTTTATTAATCACCAATAAACGTTTAGTACAACTTCATACAACCACAATAATGAAAACTGAAACAAGCTTCAGAACAAAAAAAACAAACCACCAAAACAAAACTAAGCTATATATAAACTATTAAGCTTAGGCTTTAGGAAGCATTTCGCACGAACCATGAACTGGATTTCTTTCACTACAGCAGCACGGTCTCGAAAAACAGTATAAAATTTTCTCATGTTTCTTTCTTTCCACAATACATACACAGTAGTAGCAAGAGCCATTCTATAAAGTTGCTGACGAGCTGCCATAGAACTAGGGATGGCAGGTGGGTAAAATTTGCGAATACCTCACCGCACCCGCCCCAGTTGGGGCGGGGATGGGTACAACTTGTTAGGTTATGATACATATGACAATTCATAAATCATGCGGAAAAACCATAAACCCAGGAAAACATATTATTTACACATAATCATTTAGCATAGATTAGATGCATACTCTTTGTTGCGTGCCTTCCCTAGCTGCGCCCGAACCGAACAAGAACAAGTCTTTAGGACTCCAAGTGTCGTCCCTCCGTAGATAGTCCACAGCACGTCCGGATCCGCCTTAAGATTGACCAACTAGAATCGCCCTTAAGGTACTATTATTTTCGGCACTTTATAGGCAAATGTGTGACTGAATTTTTCTCTCAAAAACTCACTTTGAATACTTTGAAACTTGTGTTATAAATTGTGAGCCCTAGCCTCATATTTATAGCGGTATGGAAAGGGAATCGAAATCCTATTCAGATACAAATTAATTAAACCTAGAATCCTACAAGAACTCTAATTTAATTAATTTATCAAATAGAATTAGGAATTTAATCATTAACCGAACTCTGCATGTTTTAGGAAACGTGCATGAACACAAACACTTGCACACACACGCACGGCAGCCACGATGGGCCCCATGCGTGCGCGCGAGCAGCAGCCCACTCAGCGCCCGCGCGCGCTGCGCGCTGTGCGCGCTGTGCGCGCTGCGCGCTGCGCGCAGCCTGCTGGGCCTGGCCTTGCGCTGGGCCTGGCGTGGCTGTTTGTGCGGCGCGCTTGGCTTGCTGGGCGATGGCCTGGCTTCGTGCTGGGCCTCGTTCGGCAGGCCTCGTCCGATGCTTATTCGTACGATGCGCTTCCGATTAAATTTTCCGATTCCGGAATTTATTTCCGATACGAACAATATTTAATATTTCCGATTCCGGAATTAATTTCCGTTTCGAACAAATATTTAATATTTCCGTTTTCGGAATTATTTTCCGATTCCGGTAATATTTCCGATTCTGACAATATTTCCTTTTCCAGCAATATTTCCGATTCTGGCAATATTTCCATTTCCGATAATATTTTCCGACACGTACCATGTTTCCGTTTCCGGCAACATCTACGACTTGGATAATATTTATATTTCCGATACGATCCATATTTCCGTTTCCGGCAATATCATCGTTTCCGGAGTATTCATTCCTTGCCTGTGACGATCTTAGCTCCCACTGAAACCAAGATCCGTCGGTTCCGAATATTCATAGATGGAGTATTTAATGCTATTAAATACTTGATCCGTTTACGTACTATTTGTGTGACCCTACGGGTTCAGTCAAGAGTAAGCTGTGGATTAATATCATTAATTCCACTTGAACTAAAGCGGCCTCTAGCTAGGCATTCAGCTCACTTGATCTCACTGAATTATTAACTTGTTAATTAATACTGAACCGCATTTATTAGACTTAACATAGAATGCATACTTGGACCAAGGGCATTATTTCCTTCAGTCTCCCACTTGTCCTTAGGGACAAGTGTGCATTTCCTAATTCCTTTGTCGCTCGATGCTTGCTCTTGAACATAAGGTAAGAGTTGTCATCCTTATTATGTCCAGAGGTGTTCCTCGGTTTCAGAGTTCAACTGATCAAATAAACAGATAATCATAGCCTATGATTCATCCGAGCACGGCCATGCATTTCACAGTTTCTAGCTCTCCGAGTGGCCTTGTACAACTTTTAAGCATCTCATCCCGATTTATGGGAGGACAATCCCAATCTTGCGATCTTGAGATTAGACTTCGTTTGATAGGTGATTACCTGAGCGTTGCCTTTATAGCCTCCTTTTACGGTGCGACGGTTGGTCAACGTCAAAGCAACCAGTTCTCAAACAAGTAATCTTCAAATCACTCAGGTATTGAGGATTTAGTGTCTAATAATTTAATGAAATTTACTTATGACAGACTTTCATCTCTTACAGTAAAGTTTCATAGGTCTCGTCCGATACTAGTCTTCCCAAAGTAAGTATCTATGCAAATGATTATGACATTGCCATGTCCACATAGTTCAAGAAACAGAACTACTAGTCATCTTGCATTCTAATCGTCTAACGTTTTCTATGCGTCCAATTTTATAGAAAACTCCGATTAGGGACCATTTTCAACCTTTGACATTCAAGTTCACTTGATAGACATTTCTTAGTCACAGGACTTGTCCTGACAGTCTATCTTGAATATATCGTCAAATTGAAGGGACTCATCATTTAATAAACCACAAATTAAATGGAAAAAATGAATTCTTTTCATTTATTGTGAATGATTAACCAATAATGTTTTACAAAGATTTAAACTCTAAAACTTTAAAACATTAAACAGAGACATCAAAGCCATTCTCCAATATGCTTGATTCCCATAGCTGCAGTGTGCGAGTTGTGCTTCGCCTGCGGCAGAGGTTTAGTTAATGGATCTGATATGTTGTCATCAGTTCCAATTTTGCTTATCTCGACTTCTTTTCTTTCAACGAACTCTCGTAGAAGGTGAAATCTACGAAGTACATGCTTGACTCTCTGGTGCTGTCTAGGCTCTTTTGCCTGTGCAATAGCTCCGTTATTATCACAATACAGGGCTATTGGTCCTTTAATGGAGGGGACTACACCAAGTTCTCCTATGAACTTCCTTAGCCATATAGCTTCCTTTTCTGCTTCATGTGCAGCAATGTACTCCGCTTCAGTTGTAGAATTCGCAATGGTGCTTTGCTTAGCACTTTTCCAGCTTACTGCTCCTCCGTTGAGGCAGAAGACAAACCCAGACTGTGATCTGAAATCATCTTTGTCGGTTTGGAAACTTGCGTCCGTATAGCCTTTAACAATTAATTCATCATCTCCACCATAGACCAGGAAGTCATCTTTGTGCCTTTTCAGGTACTTCAGAATGTTCTTAATTGGCAGCAGTCCAATGCGCCTCTCCTGGGTCTGACTGGTATCTGCTCGTAGCACTGAGTGCGTACGCAACATCCGGGCGTGTACATATCATAGCATACATTATTGAACCAATCAATGATGCATATGGAATCCCATTCATTCGTCTACGCTCATCAAGTGTTTTTGGGCACTGAGTCTTGCTTAGAGTCATTCCATGAGACATGGGTAGGTAGCCTCGCTTGGAGTCCGCCATCTTGAACCTATCAAGCACCTTATTGATATAAGTGCTTTGACTAAGTCCAATCATCCTTTTAGATCTATCTCTGTAAATCTTGATGCCCAATATGTACTGTGCTTCTCCTAGATCCTTCATCGAAAAACATTTCCCAAGCCAAATCTTGACAGAGTTCAACATAGGAATGTCATTTCCGATAAGCAATATGTCGTCGACATATAATACTAGGAAAGCAATTTTGCTCCCACTGACCTTCTTGTATACACAAGATTCGTCCGCGTTCTTGATGAAACCAAAGTCACTGACTGCTTCATCAAAACGTATATTCCAGCTCCTGGATGCCTGCTTCAATCCGTAGATTGACTTCTTTAGCTTGCATACCTTTTTAGCATTCTTTGGATCCTCAAAACCTTCAGGCTGTGTCATAAACACAGTTTATGTTAAAACGCCGTTTAAGAAAGCAGTTTTGACATCCATCTGCCATATTTCGTAATCGTAATATGCAGCGATTGCTAACATTATTCGAATAGACTTTAGCATTGCAACTGGTGAAAAGGTTTCATCGTAATCCACACCGTGGACTTGCCAGTAACCTTTTGCAACCAATCTAGCTTTGAAAACTTCAAGTTTCCCATCCTTGTCCTTTTTCAGTTTGAAAACCCATTTGCTTCCAATGGCTTGGTAGCCATCTGGCAAATCGACCAAATCCCATACTTGGTTTTCAGACATGGAGTCTAATTCAGATTGCATGGCTTCTTGCCATTGCTTGGAGCTAGGGCTCGTCATAGCTTGCTTGTAAGTCGCAGGTTCATCACTTTCAAGTAATAGAACGTCATAGCTCTCGTTCGTCAAAATACCTAAGTACCTTTCCGGTTGAGATCTATATCTTTGCGATCTACGCGGGGTAACATTTCTAGATTGACCATGATTCTCACCAGATTCTTCTAAAGATCTCTGAGTTTCATCCTGAATGTCATCTTGAGCATTCTCTAGAGTTTGTTGTTCGACTCGAATTTCTTCGAGGTCTACTTTTCTCCCACTTGTCATTTTGGAAATGTGATCCTTCTCCAAAAAGACACCATCTCGAGCAACAAACACTTTGTTCTCAGATGTATTGTAGAAGTAATACCCCTTTGTTTCCTTTGGATAGCCCACAAGGATACATTTGTCAGATTTTGGATGAAGTTTGTCTGAAATTAATCGTTTGACGTATACTTCACATCCCCAAATCTTAAGAAAAGACACATTTGGAGGCTTTCCAAACCATAATTCGTATGGAGTCTTTTCGACAGCTTTAGACGGAGCTCTATTTATAGTGAGTGCAGCTGTATTTAGTGCATGTCCCCAAAATTCTAATGGAAGTTCGGCCTGACCCATCATTGACCTGACCATGTCTAGCAAGGTTCTGTTCCTCCGTTCTGACACACCGTTCCATTGTGGTGTTCCAGGAGGAGTCAATTCTGATAGAATTCCACATTCTTTCAGATGGTCATCAAATTCATAGCTCAGATATTCACCGCCTCTATCAGACCGCAGTGCCTTAATCTTCTTGCCTAATTGATTCTCTACTTCACTCTGAAATTCCTTGAATTTGTCAAAGGATTCAGACTTATGCTTCATTAGGTAGACATAACCATACCTACTGAAGTCATCAGTGAAAGTGATAAAGTAGCTGAAACCACCTCTAGCATTTATACTCATTGGTCCACATACATCTGTATGGATTAAACCCAATAGTTCATTTGCTCTTTCTCCAACTTTAGAGAAAGGTTGCTTCGTCATTTTGCCAAGTAAACATGATTCGCATTTACCATAATCCTCTAAGTCAAATGGTTCTAGAATTCCTTCTCTTTGAAGTCTTTCTAAGCGTTTCAAGTTTATATGGCCTAATCGACAATGCCACAGATAGGTGAGATCTGAATCATCCTTTTTGGCCTTTTTGGTATTTATGTTATATACTTGTTTGTCGTGATCTAATAAATAAAGTCCATTGACTAATCTAGCAGATCCATAAAACATCTCTTTAAAATAAAACGAACAACTATTGTCTTTTATTATAAAGGAAAATCCCTTAGCATCTAAGCAAGAAACTGAAATGATGTTTTTAGTGAGACTTGGAACATGGAAACATTCTTCCAGTTCCAAAACTAGCCCGGAGGGCAACGACAAATAGTAAGTTCCTACAGCTAATGCAGCAATCCGTGCTCCATTTCCCACTCGTAGGTCGACTTCACCCTTGCTTAACTTTCTACTTCTTCTTAGTCCCTGTGGATTGGAACATAAGTGTGAGCCACAACCTGTATCTAATACCCAAGAAGTTGAATTAGCAAGTATACAGTCTATAACGAAAATACCTGAAGATGGAACGACTGTTCCGTTCTTCTGATCTTCCTTTAGCTTTGGACATTCTCTTTTGTAATGGTCTATTCCATCACAATAAAGACAGCTTGATGTGGACTTGTCCTGCTTTGATTTAGCATTGCCCTTGGACTTTCCACCTTTCTTGAATGGTCTCTTTCTAGCCTTGAGTAAATCTTTGGCTTCACAGTCCAGTACTATTTCAGCCTTTCTGACAAGGTGAATAAATTCTGCAACTGTTTCTTCTCTTGGTTCACTTAGGTATAGTTGCTTGAAGCGACCAAACCCACTGTGTAGTGAATTGAGCAAGACAGAGACTGCCATCCTTTCGCTTATTGGTGTTCCTAGTAGACTTAGGCGATCAAAATATGAACACATAAGATCCACATGGAACCTCAGTGGGACGCCTACCCTTTGTTTAGTGCGAAGGAGCTGAACATGTGTTTCTTGGACCTCCATCCTATAACACCTGTTGGGAGAACTAACCTTTAGACCAGACATTGATTCAATCAACTCATGGACGTTCAGGTCCCTGTCCTCCGTACTTCCACGACAGATATCCCTCAGATTCTTGATGAGCGTAAAAGGTTCATAGGCTACAAACCTTCTAGCCCAATCATCAGGGATATTGTTCAGCATGAGACTCATAACCTTTTTGAGATCCGCATCCCAGGCGTAAAATCTCTCAGGGGTCATGTCTCTGGCATAGTAGCTTGGCATGGGATGTGACAGTACATACTCAAGTCCATTGAGTTTGACTATTTCAACTAGCTTAGCTTCCCATTCAAGAAAATTTGTCAGGTTCAGCTTGACCATAAGCTCAGAACCCATGATGATGTTTTGATTGTTGTTTGCCATATTAAAACTACAATTGAAAAGAATAAACAAATAAATAACCATTCACAGTTTCTCTTAATAAACTTAAATTCTAGCATACATGCATAATTCAATGTTTATTAAGCATTTTATTCAAATTATGTGTTCCGGCAGGTGTGAATAAAATGATTCCAAGATCCTAAAATCATTGAAGAACTAAGCACAGTTTGTCGACTTAATCCTAGAACATCTTAGGTAAGCAAAAGCCTTTTGCTAATAGTCTAGAAACTATTCTTGGTTGATAGGTACGTCTAAGAACTTATTAGGTAAACCTATCGAATTTGCCACGACATAAAAGGACTCCTTACTTATATCGTTGAGTTTCACCAAAACTAACATGTACTCACAATTATTTGTGTACCTTGCCCCTTTAGGACCAATAAGTAACACCTCGCTGAGCGAAAACTATTACTAGATTGATGTAAAGGATATCCAAGCAAGTGTATATTTTGGCATGGCACCTTTTAACTCAATTTTTAAGTTTGGAACTTAAGGCTCTTACTATGTTGGTTAGATTTTAAGTGAACTAAAATCCTTAATCATGCAACATAATCAAGCTTTTGATCTCATGCATTTTAAGACATATTTAAAACAATAAATAACTTAAAACATGCATAAGATATTTGTGATCTAGTATGGCCCGACTTCATCTTGAAGCTTTGACTTCAAAGTCCGTCTTGAAAATCTCCGTGGGAGGCACCATTTTCTTCAAATAGGATAAGCTATAACTAATTACAACTATTTGATGGTTCGCAGACCATATTTGAATTGAAAAATAACTTTGGTACTTTAGACCAATTACATTCAAATTAATGGTACGCAGACCATATTTTCTATCCTATTTGGCTATACTAGTCACTTCATAACCTGCAAAACAGTACATATACAATATATACCATTCACCCATTCATTATCATGAATGGCCCACATAGCTGGTTAGTAAAACACATTATGCATCACGTAAACATTTGCAGCAATTAATCAAGGGCACCAATAATCTACCAATTATTCAGTCCTTATTAATTCTAATCAAGTTGTTTTAACCTTAAGGATTTGTAGACCTAATCAAGAGTTTATGACTAAAAAGCGCTCCCACTTAAACCAATAAATTCATATGCTTTACCAATTTTAAACATAAAAATGTATTTCTAGTCTAACCGGAAACATACAAATTTAATTAAAATTTAAAGCTCATATAAATTTATAATTGAATCCAAAAAGTTTAATTTAATTTCAGTCGCATTTAAATTAATTCATGATTTTAATTTTAGTAAAATAATTAGAATAAATAACATTTATTATAATTATAATATTCAAAATTAAAATCCAAGAAAATAATTTAAATTATTAATTTTAAAATTAATTAAAATTACATGAACTGAAATTTTCAAATTAAACATTCAAAACGATCTAATCGTAACGCAAACACCCTACGCGTAGCACGCCCATGGGCCGCACGCACACAACCATTGCTGGCCATGTGCGCGCAGCCCATGCGCTCGTCGCATAGCTGCTGCATCCCTATCGCAAGCCTCCGCACGCATTGGTGCTCGTTGCGCGCGCCAGCGCTCATCGCACGCGGGCTATCGCTCGCAGTGCGCGCGCGACATCGCTCGCTGGGCGCGCGACATCGCTCGCTGGGCGCGCGAGCCATCGCTCGCTGGGCGCGCGACATCGCTCGCTGGGCGGGCGACATCGCTCGCTGTGCGCGCGAGCAATGCTAGGCGCAGCGCTCGTGGCACGCGAGCTTGCGCTCGCTGCGCGCGAAGCTGCGCGCTCTTGTGCGAGGCAGCGCGCGTTGTGGCGCAGCTCGCTTGCTGCCCACACGCGACTGCCTTGGCTCGCCCTACGCCCATGCCCATTCGTCCATTGGTCGTGGCACACAACACAAGGCAGGGCTGCTGCCTTGTGCTCGTGCACTACGCCCTTGCTCATTGCATTCGTGCCGCACGGGCGACGAGCTCCCTTGCTCGTCGTCGCATGCCCGCATTATACAACACCCTTTAAGGGTAACACGAAGCGTCCATTGCTTCGTGCGTGCAAGTTATATGAACGAATCGCATAAAAATTTAAAATTTATATTTAAAATTAATGACAAATTAATAAATAATATTAATTTCATAATTTTAGGGCGAAAAATCGAAAATTTATTATCCAATTGATTTCCGATTGTTATGGATTCAAGTCTAGGTCATAAAAATTTAAAATTTATCGTAAATTTACAATTTTTATGGTGGTTTTTAATCATAGGTTTCTAATTAAATTACAATTAATTATGAAAATCAAATTAATTCTAAATTATTCTAATTTTCAACAAATTAATCATAATTACAAATTAGATTGCATAATTAACAAGACTAGGCATTCAAACTTGTTAAACATATGCAGTAGGTCAATCAAAAATTCAAGATTTATCAACAAGAATCGCAAATATTTAATTTAACATCTTAAATTTACGAAATTTTGCATTCGAAAAACTAAAACCTTCGAAAAGTCATAGTTAGGCTTCGAATTTGAGAATTCTGGGTTCGGCAGAAAAATATTCTTTTTGTCAAAATTTTAGAATGCCTTTTACATGCGGAATTGACACAAAAATCACTCAATTCGGATGAGTAACGAAGAAACTGCCGAAAAACTGCGTACGTATAATTAAATAAACGCAATTTGCAATTAATTAACAATTACGAAAATTAATCACCCCTTTTAATTCTTGCAAATTTGTAATATTTAACCATGTTCATGCAATTTAGATTATGAAAATAATAAGGGGCTCTGATACCACTGTTAGGTTATGATACATATGACAATTCATAAATCATGCGGAAAAACCATAAACCCAGGAAAACATATTATTTACACATAATCATTTAGCATAGATTAGATGCATACTCTTTGTTGCGTCCCTTCCCTAGCTGCGCCCGAACCGAACAAGAACAAGTCTTTAGGACTCCAAGTGTCGTCCTTCCGTAGATAGTCCACAGCACGTCCGGATCCGCCTTAAGATTGACCAACTAGAATCGCCCTTAAGGTACTATTATTTTCGGCACTTTATAGGCAAATGTGTGACTGAATTTTTCTCTCAAAAACTCACTTTGAATACTTTGAAACTTGTGTTATAAATTGTGAGCCCTAGCCTCATATTTATAGCGGTATGGAAAGGGAATCGAAATCCTATTCAGATACAAATTAATTAAACCTAGAATCCTACAAGAACTCTAATTTAATTAATTTATCAAATAGAATTAGGAATTTAATCATTAACCGAACTCTGCATGTTTTAGGAAACGTGCATGAACACAAACACTTGTACACACACGCACGGCAGCCACGATGGGCCCCATGCGTGCGCGCGAGCAGCAGCCCACTCAGCGCCCGCGCGCGCTGCGTGCTGCGCGTGCTGTGCGCGCTGTGCGCGCTGCGCGCTGCGCGCAGCCTGCTGGGCCTGGCCTTGCGCTGGGCCTGGCGTGGCTGTTTGTGCGGCGCGCTTGGCTTGCTGGGCGATGGCCTGGCTTCGTGCTGGGCCTCGTCCGGCAGGCCTCGTCCGATGCTTATTCGTACGATGCGCTTCCGATTAAATTTTCCGATTCCGGAATTTATTTCCGATACGAACAATATTTAATATTTCCGATTCCGGAATTAATTTCCGTTTCGAACAAATATTTAATATTTCCGTTTCCGGAATTATTTTCCGATTCCGGTAATATTTCCGATTCTGACAATATTTCCTTTTCCGGCAATATTTCCGATTCTGGCAATATTTCCATTTCCGATAATATTTTCCGTCACGTACCATGTTTCCGTTTCCGGCAACATCTACGACTTGGATAATATTTATATTTCCGATACGATCCATATTTCCGTTTCCGGCAATATCATCGTTTCCGGAGTATTCATTCCTTGCCTGTGACGATCTTAGCTCCCACTGAAACCAAGATCCGTCGGTTCCGAATATTCATAGATGGAGTATTTAATGCTATTAAATACTTGATCCGTTTACGTACTATTTGTGTGACCCTACGGGTTCAGTCAAGAGTAAGCTGTGGATTAATATCATTAATTCCACTTGAACTAAAGCGGCCTCTAGCTAGGCATTCAGCTCACTTGATCTCACTGAATTATTAACTTGTTAATTAATACTGAACCGCATTTATTAGACTTAACATAGAATGCATACTTGGACCAAGGGCATTATTTCCTTCACAACTTTGGCGGGTAGTAGGTGGGTGTGGATATAAAAATCCATACCCTCCATGGGTAGCGGGTAAGTAGTGGATTTAAGGTCATACCCGCTCCATACCCGCTTGCCCCACCCCGCCTCCTACCCGCCTGCCCCAATCATATTTGTATAGGGTATTCTAGGCGCATTTAGGTTACATTTCTAGGCATTCGTCTCATTTTAGTTGCATTTAGGGTCACATTTGCATAAGTTGTTGTTATCGTACTTTATTACGCCCCGTTTGTGTTTTCTTCAATATTTCAGGTGATTTTATGCTAACTTGGGTGCTTTCGGAGTGTTCAGAGTTGATTTGGATGAGGAACGTATAAGATGTTGACTCGAGGATCATTACATGTCTCCAGTAATAATTTTAAGTCAATAACGAAGCTAAATGTTATTCTAAAGCATCAAAATGGACAAGCATTCACTCTTTTGATGATATCTCAAGTTCTACATATCGGAATGAGACAATTTTGATTGTTCTAGAAAGTAGGCTTAAAGAGCTTTCCAACGATAGGTCACACGTCCCTGGGGGAATTCTAGAACACGAATTATGACATAAACAAAGGTGACTCGACTATTCGATGCGCCCACACCATTGTCGTCGCGCGCACATCAGCTCTCAGCGAGGGATCTCCCGATGTCCAACAAGGATTCTCGCGTTGCTTGGTGCTTTGCACACAGCCCCAGCGAGGGATCTCTCGATGTCCAGTGAGGGATCTCGCGTTGCTTGATGCTTTGCAGACAGCTCCCAGCGAGAGATCTCCCGATTTCCAGCGAGGGATCTCGCGTTGCTTGATGCTTCACACATAGCTCCTAGCGAGGGTCATTCATGAGCCAGCGAGCGATGCATCGCCAAACCTTGCTGCCCGCACTAATTCGTCGTCACACACAACAAGCTCCCAACGAGGGATCACTCGTGGTCAGCGAGGGATCTTTCGGCTTGCGAGGTGCCTGCGCCCACAACACGCCCTTGTGCGTCATTTGGGTTACTTGCTCATGCTCGGATTTCATTGCCACGTCATCATCCATCGATCAATCATTCAATACTTATATTATTTGTTTATTTTAGAAAATAGAAACTATAAATACTTCAAAGGAATTAATTTATTTCTCTCATGCTTTTTATTCCAAATTATTTTTACGTTCTTTTTCTCTCTTTTCCTTTCATGAACCCTAGTTTTTCTTCATCCTCCATTAATGTAACTATTTGAGGTATTATTGATTTTTTCTTTTTTTTTTCTTTATAGTTTTTAATTATGTTTTCATTCTTAGACTTGATTTTCATTTTTTATTTCATGATCCAGTAGTTTGCTTTCTAGGGTTTGGGAATCCATGTTTAAATTATGAATCTTTATCATTTTTGTTGATGGTTTTATTATTCAATGATATTTCTAGTTGATTAGGTTTATATTGTTAATTTTTGTAATCTGGTCAATTGTTTGATTAAATCATGCTAATAGGGTTTAGAATCGAAAGATCGACTTTTAGAGGCTTACCTACAACTAGCAATTCTGATTATGTTAGTGATCGTACTACATATGTTGAATTGAGAGTTTTAAGACCCGACCGTAGGATTAACACGTTCTATAGATAATTTGAGTACTTGAATTGTTGATGTTTTTTTTATTGATTTTGAACTATAAACATGGTGAACCATTGCCCTAGATCTTTTAATTTGTTTTCCTAATTATTTAGTTTAAACCTTCAATCCTAAATTTTGTGACATTGCTAGTTTCTCCAAACTAGCCATCTCCCTGTGGGTTCGACCCTGCTTACCCTGCTACATTGTTAGGAGGATTCGCTAGGATTTTATATTTCACGGGTGTACGACAACCTATCAAATTTTGGCGTCGTCGCAGGGGAGAAGGTTTTATTTTTCTTTTTAGCTTTTATTTTTGGTGAGGTTACATTGTATATATTTTTTCATTTGTGTATAAAAAATTTCCCATTTTTTTAATATAAAATGGCTTCTATTTGATTTCCTCAATTTGAGAATGAAGTGTTTTTGAGATATTATTATAGGCTCGGAGATTTTCTTGGTCTAAATCATATTTTTGAACAATGGGAACTATGTATGGTGATTTATGAGGGATTGAATGAAGATACAAGATTGGTGTTGGATTCCATGAGTAGTTATATATTTGTGGAGAAGACTCCAGAAGAGTGTTGCAATTTGATTGAGCAATTAGCTAGAGATACATATGAGTGGGAGATGACAATTTTTGTTGAACCTAATCTGCAAAATTTCTCTTTTCCTATTCCTCAAACTCACACCCCTCCCCCGTATTATTGTTCTTGTTGTCATTGTCATCACCATGATATTTCTCTTTCCCCCTATAACGAATCATATATTAATATTGTTAACCCTTTCCTTCAATTTGATATGTAAAATTACCAACTCGAGCCATCTTATTGTGACATGAAAATCCTTTATAATGATGATGATGATGATGATGATGATGATTATGATGGTGGTGGTGGTGGTGGATTTGATGCTAGTTCATTAGAGGAAGGTTATCGTTTGACTTTTGGTACTTGTAATGGTCAAGATGAGAAAAAGTTGGATATAATATAATGGAGACTTTGGAGGATGAAGAATCACTAATGGTTGTAGAATCGATGGTTGAGAAACCATTGATTGCGAAACTTTTAGTTGAAGGTTTTAATGACAAGCTTATTCACGAGGGTGGAATTGTAGAGAAAGACATTAATGTTGAGCCCATATCTCCTCCCCTCTATGTCCCGTTCTCGCGGAGGCTTGATCCTATTCCTTCATCCCCCATGTTAAGTCTTTCGTACTTTATCAATATGTATCCATTCCATGATACATTTGGCCTTGCCGACCTAGATGCTCATTCTTAAACGTTTACATTGCCCGAGGAGCAATTAGAGAGAAGTTGTAAATATTCTCCTTTTTCCTTTGATTTTTCTTCTACTTCTACTTCTGATTCTTTTACTTTTTGTTTTATTTTTTCTGCTTATTTATCTAATACCCTATTTGATAGGATGAATGTAGTTTTACTCAAGCCATACGTAGTGCTCAATGACATGTTTGTAGGGGCATTTGATGAATTACTCAAGGCGTTGGATTCTTATGATTAACAATTTGAGTAGGGTTGAGCGGGACCTTAAACCGAGCGCTTACCGGGAGGCAACCTGGTTTAATGTTTTAATTCCTTTTTTTATTACTAACCACCTAATGTGTGCTTAAGTGATGAAATATCTCTCTAGGTTCAAGCATTACCTGGTTTCTTGGCTAGTTTCATTACCACATCGTGGCAGTGACGTCAAAGCCTTTAGTGCAAAGCTTCATGTTTGTGATCGAGTTGTCCTTTTCCCTTATTCTCAATTTTCTGATTTTGCTCCCTCTTTGTTCACATTGAGGACAATATGTTGTTTATCTTGGGGGAGGATATTTGTCATCATCGATTTTCGCATGTTAGTTGCACTTTAGTCTAGTTTTTTTTTTGTAGGTGTTGTACGCTTTGTATCACACACTAGGGGTGGGAGTTTACGTATAACGAAAGAAAATGTATTGCTTTCCTAGTAATTTTGATAAATTTAGTTGCATTTTTTACTTGCATTCATATGTTTTTATACCATGCATTGTGTATTTGACTTTCAAACCGTGTCAGGACTTTACTTGACTCTCTTGAGCTTCTTTTGAACTTAGCTATGATTATATTCTAAAATTCAGTCGATTGTGCTATACATTGATAACTTCTTGGCATTGTGTGAACCAACACTACCTCAAAATTGGCCAAAAGTATCACCAATAAGAGACCTCTTTTATAAAATAAGAGGTTTCTTAATATAATAAACCTCTTATGTTAGAAAAGAGGTTTATTTGATTGAAATGTAAAAGACCACCCGAAAGAAAAATGGTCTCTTTGTTTGTGCTTTAAATATTCTGCCTTACCTAAGAAACCATTTATCTGTTTAGGAGGTTTCTTTATTCTTGAAAGAAAAAAAAAATTAAAAAAATCAAATAAATAGATAAGAAACCTCCTTTTTTAGGTGGTTTATTCCTTTAATTTGTTTTATCTATATTTTTTAAATGAAAAGATAAAAACAAAACAAAACAAAAAATTTTGTTTGCACTTTTAGCGGGATTGATATATCTAAATTAAATTGGAAGCCTTTGCCGCCTCCATCAAAAAAAAAAACTCCCTTCATCTTCTTCGTTCGTTCTTGATAGAATTCGCCATTCTTCCTGCTCCGTTTGCAATACCACCGCTCACGCTGCTTCTCTGCACTCAACGCACCACCTCTTCTCTTCACTCAACCTAACTCTGCAACAAGGTATTTCTCTTCTTTCTATTTCGATCTTTTGGTTGATAATTTAAATTGACATGCCCTAATATTTTTATTTTTATGCAGTGTTTTCAATTTGATTTTTGTGTAATTGGTTGTTTTGTGCTATAAACTATTGTAATTTATAATTGAAAAAATTGATATTGACAGTTCCAACTATGGCCGTTTAACTTTTAAAGGTCCCAACTTTTGATTATTCTAGAGTGGTCTCAACTTTAAGGTGTGTTTTCCAAGAATGGTCCTTTGGTTTATTAAACTATTAATTAAGTTGATTTAAGCATATCATACTGTTCCATTTACTTCATTTAATTAAAAAATATGATTATTGCACGAGAGATATGAGTGTTAATTAAGTTATTTAGCACTTAATTTTAACTAAGGGACCATTTTTGGAAAACACTCTCTATAGTTGGGACCACCCTGACATAATCAAAAGTTGAGACCTTTTAAAGTAAATCGGCCATAGTTGGGACCGATAATATCAATTTTTCCTTTATAATTTAGAATTATTGAATTTTAGGTATTGAAATTCGATTGATTATTTGGGGGTAAATTGACGCCATAGCAATGCCAACGCAATTTGTTTTAGATTGGTTTTGGCTGATTTTTATCTGTTTCTCCTTATTCTAATGTGATGGTTTGAGGATATTTCTTCTGCTAAATTAAGGTGGAACACAAATAGGTCGAGTTCCTTATTAATTTTTCAGGAACTAGTGCTGTTGAGAGTTCTCAACTTGAGTCATATTTAAGGCTAGGAGAGAGATTGGTAGAATTTGTTTCGTGTATTCTTAGTTTCCTACTGTGAACTAGTATAAGATTAATCTGCTGCTATGAGATCACCAACAGGAACAGTAGCCTCAGAAAATATTAAGGTGATTTTTGGCTGATTAATCTGACTATAATTTGGGTATGGGATTTTGCTGATTTTTTTTTTATCTTTCTCCTAATTCTAATGTGATGGTTTGAGGATATTTCTTCTGCTAAATAAAGGTGGAACACAATTTAGCCGAGTTCCTTATTCGTTTTTTCAGAAACTAGTGTTGTTGAGAGTTCTGAACTTGAGTCATACTTAAGGCTAGGAGAGAGATTGCTCAAACCAGTCTCTGAACCTGGTGTGTTTTAATCTTGCTTTAATCCATTCTCAGTATGCAAGACCATGTTTCAAGCTGGTATGAGTTGTGCTTCTGTGGTAGAATGATGGGGATTGAGCTGCTAGTGTCTGCAGCAGTGCTGGCTGCTGCTTTTTACTCTTGTTTGTTGTGAGGCTGGTCTGTTTTCAGTTGTCTTGCCAGAAAATGTTTGGCTCAGTTATCAAGTGGACCGAACAAACAAATTGATTTAAGTCCTAGGTCAGTCGAGCCAGAAGATTTGACTACCTCAGTTTCACTCTTTTATCTTAGAAGTCGGATTATCAGATTGGTATATGATTACTGAACATGATAGCTGTGTTGTGCTTCTGTGGTAGAAGGCTTGAGATTGAGCTGCTAGTGTCTGTTGTAGTGTTGTTTACTCTTGTTTGTTGTGGTTAATTTGGCTTGAGTTGACTTTTTGGGTGTGTTCTTGTTATGAATTGATTGTTGGTTCGTAGTATTTTGTTGTTTGGGGTGTGTTTTTGGTTTGTTTTTTTCTTGTTAGTTTGGGGGTCCTCCGTTGTACATATTGTTCGACTGTTAATATATTTCTTACTTACAAAAAAAAAAAATTAAGGTGATACTCATTTGTTTTTGTTATTGACAACTCTTTTGGTTGGATTTGGTTGGATTGCTCATTTACTTTGTTGAGGAGTTGCGTACTTCAATAAGGTAAGAGAAGTATATCTATTTCTTTTCCTATCTTTTGTTAGTTTAATAGTTGTAAAATTTAAATTTCCTATTTACTTAGTCGTATAATAGAATCACGTACTTCTTGTTTATTGTTTATGCGGTTTACTACTTTATATTGTATTTATCTTGTATGTTTGTATTTTATGTAACATTAAATACGTGTGAAGCGATAAGGACTTAAAGCATTCATTGACTTACTTTTTTATCATTGGAATCTATGTGTATTTTTTTATGGCTGTTTAACTTTTGTAGGAATGAATCGAAGTTGGATAAAGACCTCAAAGCATGGTGACCAAATATACACCGATGGAGTGAAATTTTTTATTAATTTTGCTGTGAAAAATGGTAGAGGTAGGAAAAAGTTACCTTGTCCTTGTTTTAAGTGCCATAATCTCATGCACATGAGAGTTGACGAAATACATAATCATTTAAGTAAGTGGGCCTTTGATAAAACATATACCCATTGGATTTTCCATGGAGAAGCCAAAGAAAGAACTTCAATGGGTACTGTTATGGGTGGTGCTGGTGCAAGTCATCAAGATCAAAAAACTTATGAGGGGTGATCGATTTGAAGACATGTTGCGTGTGGTTGAGGATACTTTCATTGAAAATCCTGAAGCACTTCAGTCGTTGTTAAATGATAATGAAACGCCCTTGTATCCTGGTTGCACCGAATACACTAAATTGGGGGGTATGATGGATTTATTCAATGTGAAGGCAAGTTATGGTGTGACTGATGCAGGGTTTAGCTCGTTTCTTTATTTGTTGCAACGTATGTTTCCAGCTAATAATGTTCTTCCAGGAAGTACTTATGAGGCGAAAAAGTTACTGTCCGCAATGAGCTTGCCTTACGAGAAAATTCATGCTTGCCCTAACGATTGTGTTTTATATTACAAGGAACGAGAATTACTAGAAAGTTTCCCTGTGTGTAATGCTTCGCGATACAAGAAAAAGAAAAAGAAAGGTGTGCCGGCTAAGGTACTATTTTATTTCCCGATAATATCAAGGTTTAAACGAATGTATGCGAACCCGGGGGATGCTGAAAAATTGACATGGCATGCAAACGGTCGTATAAAGGATGGGCTTCTTAGGCATCCAGCTGACTCCCCGCAGTGGTCATTCATTGATGATAAGTTTCTTGAGTTCGGTAAAGAAGAACGTAATTTGCGCCTTGCATTGTCTAATGATGGCATAAACCCATTTGGCTCTCTTAGTAGCACCTATAGTACTTGGCCGGTAATTCTGGTCACTTACAACTTATCTTCGTCCTTGTGCATGAAGAGAAAGTACATGATGTTGACGATGTTAATTTCTGGGCCAAAACAACCTGGAAATGACATCGACGTGTACTTGGAACCTCTTATTGATGATTTGAAGATTTTATAGGATAAGGGTGTAGAGATTTACGATGCTCATCGCAAAGAAAATTTCAATTTCAAAGCAATGTTGTTCACCACTATCCAAGATTATCCAGCATACGGCAATCTTTCGGGGTATACAGTGAAAGGAGGGGCGGCATGTCCCTTGTGTGAAAATGGTTTCAAGGGGAAATGGTTATCGGGGTCTGGAAAAATGGCTTTTTATGATCATCGATGTTTTTTGCATAGTGATCATAATTATCGTAAGCTAAAGAAAGCCTTCAGTGGGAAAAAAACTTTGAAAGTCGTCCTAAGATCCGCACTAGAGAGGAGGTACTTGAGGAGGTAAAGGATATACAACTTACATTTGGGAAAAAAGCAACTCAAAGCTTCCTAAACAAGGTTATAAGAAGTGTTGTGGTCTTTGGCGATTGCCATATTGGAGATTCCTATTTGTAAGACATTCTTTAGATGCAATGCATATTGAGAAGAATGTGTGTGATAGTCTTATTAGTACTCTACTTAATGTCCCCGGGAAGACAAAAGATGGCCCTAAAGCTAGAATCGATTTGGAAATATTGAAGATCAGACCTGAACTTCACCGGTTGAAATGAAAATAGATGGCGCTAAATACTTGCCTCCCGCTGCTTATACATTGTCAAAAAAGGAGAAAGAACAGTTCTGTGAGAGTTTGGCGGGAGTAAAAGTACCAGAAGGCTTTTCTTCGAACATTAACAACCTTGTTTCAATGGAGAACTTGAAGCTTACGGGTCTTAAGTCTCATGATTGCCATATTCTGATGCAATACTTGTTACCTGTGGCTATTCGTTCTATTTTACCTAAAAATGTTCGACAGGCCATTATTAGACTGTGTTGTTTCTTTAAAGCAATCTACAGCAAAGTCATTAATCCTAAACACCTCGATGATTTGGAGGATGAAATTATCATTATTCTGTGCCAATTGCAAATGTATTTCCCTACATCCTTTTTTGATGTCATGATTCATTTGACTCTACACTTGTTTAGGGAGGTAAGATATTGTGGGCCAGTGTATTTGAGAGCGCAGTGGGGTTTTGAAAGACAAATGAAAACCTACAAGGGGTATGTGATGAATGTTTCTCACCCTGAAGGTTGTATAGTTGAGCGAGTCCAATATGAGATGGTTGTTGCACTTTACGGTGAATTAATGGGAAATGTGAAGATTGTAGGTCTGCCTATATCTCGTCATCATGGAAGAATGGACGGAAAGGGGACAATAGGTCGCAAACAAGTTGATTTTTTCAAGTGAAAAGTGGATCATGGCCCACTCATATGTTCTTCATAACGAGGATGAAGTAAGACCTTATATTGAGCGACACATGAATTTCTTGAGAAAAAATAGAAGGGCAAGTGAGAAGTCCATAGAAAATGAACATAATCAAATATTTTTTACTTGGTTTAAAGAAAAAGTTATGAGGGAGCTTCTTGTTTCACCTCAAACTTTCTCTGATCGACTCAAGAGTTTAGCCTATGGACCCAATTTCAATGCCTCCTTCTATTCTGGGTTTGTCATTAATGGTTGCACATTCTACACAAAGGATCAAGATGCAATTAGTACTATGCAAAACAGTGGGGTGACTTTAGAGGCTGAAGCCATGCATTTTTCTAGCGTCAAAGATAAGAATCCAGTGTATTGTAAAATGCGATATTATGGTGTCATTGAAGAGATATATGAGCTACATTATAATGACTTTTCCGTTCCTCTTTTCGGATGCAAATGGGTTGACAATTCTGCCGGTGTTTCCTTTGATGACTTATTAGGATGTGATGTGGTCAATCTTGACAAACAAGGGCATAAGGAAGATCCTTTCATATTAGCTAGGCAAGCTAAACAAGTATTTTATATGACTGGCCCATCTGATATGAGAAGGTCAGTGGTTATTACACCACCGTCTCGTTATGATATTAAAGATGATGGAGATGAAGATGAAGATATTGATGGTGATGATGATGATGATGATGATGATTTGTTGGAGGAAGGATATACCATTAAGAAGGTACAATGCGAGAATGATGATATTTGTTATTCTTCGAATTATGTACGAACTGACCATGATGAAGGTATGTGGGTTGCTAAGGATACTAATAAGAGGAACTCACGGAAGCGTCGCCGCAATCAAAATGAAGCTCTTGTTATGAGGATGACTACTGTTATTTCAGGCCTATGGTGATGGAGCTCTTGTGATAATGACGCGTCTTGTGATTTTACTCCATATTTGTAGTTTTGGAGAAGTTTTTTTTTCTTGCTTTTGAGTAGATTGTATGGAAACTCCTAAAATGTACTTGACTCTCTATGATTAAGATTTATCATGATTTGAGTTTACTTTTGTTGAAAAATCGTTTTAGGTATTGAATTTTTTTATGTTAAGTTAAAGCAATTGATCGAGTTTTTAAGGGATTGGTACGTGGCATACTTAATCGCCCTTGTATTTCTGGTTTCATTTCTGGTTTCATGCTTTTTAACTTATTGTCATTTTTTCTTGCTATATTGTGATTGCATCTAATCTTTGAAATTATGCAGGTTAATGGCAAAAAAGAAAAAGCACGTCGGCCAAGTTGTAGATGGTGCAACTGTTGAAAATAATACATCTGATGTTGAACAAGCTCATCGTGAGGAAGAGAGAGGTCGCACTGTACTTACAATTGTTGGGAAAGCAATTCAGAATGAAACCAAAATCCCCGTGGATTGGCATACTAGATATGGAGTTCCAACTAGCGACAGAAAGATTGGCGACAGAAAAGTCTGCACTATCCTTTCTTCCTACATTGGTGTGGTTGCTCGTGAACGTGTAAACATAAACTATTTGAAGTTGGGTGATGTTCCATCAACAACTTTGGATGAAGTGTATGATTTTGTTGCGGTAAGCATAATTTTACAATTTCTGTTTTTTGCAAATAAAAGTTGATTTATATTGAGAAAGACTTGTAGTGTACGTAGAGAATGGCTTTGTGTGTAGTAGTGCTCATATGTGCCGATAAATGCATATTTATATTGGGAGTATGGCGGTGTAAGAAACCTTTGGATATTATATAACTTAACATATACTCCACATGATCTAGTAATTTCTAAGTTGTTTCAAACTTGCTGCCCCAAATAAGAGAACTAAGTCATCAGGTAGAATGTTCTAGATATTGGAGATGTCTTTAAAGAATGTTCTACTATTTCAACGAACCTTTTTTTCTCTGAACTATGTCACTGAATTGGTTCTCTGAACCTTTACGAATATCCTCTCTGAAATTTGATCATTAATTCTATGATCCCTAAACATGTTAAACAGTATGGTTCTTGATTGTTCATTTCAGTTCTGTTCAGAACTTTCTGTTCAGAACTGAACGGTACGGTTCTATTCAGAACTGAACGGTACGGTTCTGTTCAGAATGGAACGGTTCTGTTCAGAACATTGCAGCAGTTTAAAATGCAGTTTTCTGTTTTGATGTGAACACATGAGTTCGATTCGACTTTTTAATTTATCTGCCAGCATAATTGTTCGTTCCTAATGCTTTATAATAACATTTTTTTTTCATTGAAGCTTTAGAATAACTATATAGAGCTTAAATATGTTACTCACTAGAACACATTATGTAGAAAGGATTCGACATACCAGAGGGGCGTAAAAAATTGGTCTTAACTAGACTGAGAAAGTTTTGGCTGTACAGAAAAAGAAAAAATAAGGAAAAGGTGTTAAGGAAAAAATCGCCATGGAAATATCCATGGATAGATCAAAATGATTGGAACAAATTCATCAAGACATATACTAATTCTGATTTTGAGGTATCCTTTCACTATATTGGTTTTAATGTTAGTAAACTTGATAATAGTGTATGCTAACCATGTAAGGATCGTGTGCTAAGGTACTAAGTGCAAAGAATAGAGAAAAGTCACTGAAAAAGACTTCAAGCTATCTAGGAGGCCGGCTAGGACACATTTATTTTGAGGAAGAGATAGTAAGTTGCTATAAATTTGTTTAATCAACTATGAGCTTGAATTTCGAACTAAACTTTTTGCTATGTTGGTTCCTAATTCTAGATAAAACAGCTTCAAAAGAAAGGGGTACATGTTTCAGATTTTCCTTGACATGTAACTTGGCTCAAAGCTCATTCTAAAGAAAAAGATGGTCAACTGTTCTTTGAGAATCCTGCTGATGAACTAATCGCTCAAGCAATTGTAAGAATTTTTTTCTCTTTATTTCTACACTACCATCAACCCTATATATTCTGATTAGTTCTTTCACAGAAGCCATCACTACCTTCTTATTATGAATTGCTGAATTGAATAGTTATTCCCGGTCTCTTTTCTAGCTGCTTGTAACTACAGAAATATTTTTCCTTTCATGTTTCTTATTGTCTTTTCTCTCTTTCCTTAATTTTACTGCAAGGATGATTTGGATGCTCAAGCTCAAAGAGGTGAGATAGTCACCAAAGGTCGGGATGATATCTTAGCAAAAGCAATAAATAAACCCGAGCAAGGTGGACGTGTAAGGGGTGTTGGATCGGGGGTTTCAAACAAGGTGTACTTTGGATACAACCAACCAACGCCTCACAACCAAATGAGAGATCAAGTCAATTTTTTGATGTCAGAGATGGGAAATATGAGAAACAATCAAAATTTGTTGATGTCTTACATTATGTCGAGCCCTAATTTCAACCCCGAGGAAATGAGACAATTCATGACAGTTCATGGTGGTTCAGGTATTAATAGCCAAAGATCTGAAAGTGCTGCCCCATTTGGGCGTTTTGTTACCCTGCTACTTGGTGGTCAAGGGTTTGGTGCTCCCCAATTTGGTACTTTCTCCACCCAAGGTTTAGGTGGTGGCCAATTCGGAGATTTTGGTGGACAATTTGGTAATCCAGGTAACCAGCTTAGTGGATTAAATAATCCAGGTAACCAGCTTAGTGGATTAAATAATCCATGTGGCCAGCTTAGTGGATTTAATCATCCAGGTGGTCAGCTTAGTGGATTTAATAATCAAGGTGGCCAGCTTAGTCGATTTATTCATCCGGGTGGACAGTTTAGTGGATTTAATGGCCAAAATGGTGGTTCTCAGTTACCAGTGTCGAATCAGCCTACTACAGAAGTACAGCATATTGGGAATCACCCTACTACAGAAGTACAACACGTTGAGACTCAGCCTACTACAGAAGTACAACAGGTTGAGATTTCTCCCTATCGTGTTCCTTGGCCTAAGCAACATGTAACTGAAGGGGATCAATAACTAGATCAGAATTTTGGTCTTTCCCATGACACAAGTCGTGAGCCTATCAGTGGCGATCCAATAAGGCATGAGCTCGGTGGTGTTGATCCATTAAGGCATGAGCCCATGAGTAGTGTACAACATACTTTTCCTGAGGTACGTTATGCTTAATCATTGTCACAGTTTTTAATAACATGCTTGCACTTATATTTGTAGAAAAATATGGCAAACTGAGTTTTTTTCTGAATCTTTTCCTTTAAATGCAATGATAAATACTGAGTATTTCTGGATTTTTTTTTTCTAGATCTTTTCTCTTCTTCTGCCATATTGTATGTTACTTAGAACTTCAGCTCTCTCCCGTTTGATATGATTGATCTTTGCGTCCTAAAGACGTACATGCAAATTATTTGAGGATTTGATTTCTTGTCAAGCTCTCAGTTGTAGTTGTTTCCTACAGGGTCCTATCTTTCCCCTCTTCATCACCCATCTTAGAGAATTTGCTTAAGTGAATAAAACAAAAGACTTGTTTAGCAAAAATATGATACATCGCTGCATGCTAACATCTTAGAGAATTTTCTGAAGTAAATAAAACTTATGACTTGTTTAGAAAAAAGATGATACATTACTGCATCGTTAGCATGCGTATCGTTAATCGTTAAGTAATATGGGTTAGAGTAGATCGCGTAGATACCCTTTAAAACCACGGTCTCCTTTCTCACAATCACGTACCTTTAAACTGAACTAATTTAGTTTATTTACTTGATAAAACTGTTCTGCCATGTTGTATGTTACTGTGTACTTCAGCTCCAGCTGCTGTTGTTGTGTTTCTTTCTCCTTCCATACGTCAGCCAAACAGGAGGGTTAGGTTGATGTGTTGCATAATATCAAGTTATTGAATCAGAGCTTCTAGTTTTGGTATAGCATTCTTTTAACAGTTATTATCCATGATTTTTGGTTTAGATGATCAAAGAGTTTAAACCAGAAGTATCTGGTTTATTTGTAGGGGAATACAGTTAAACATAATAACATGTGCAGAACAATCCCCAAAGCCAGGAAACATGTATAAAGCACAGATTAAGCAAACTTACATTCGAAGCGTGTTTTCCAAAATAATCTATCAACGAACACGAACAAAGAACTCCACTTGTCGTTCCTCTACTTGGTTCACCGACACGATCAGATCCGTCTTGATAATTGTAGCTTAGACAATTGATCAAGATACTTTGCTTTTGGGAAGAACTCACTTTGGAGGCACAGAGAGAATTAGGGTTCTCTGTGTCTCTAGGGTTTGAGTGTATGAATTGTGTGTATGTTGGAAACTAGGTTGTAGGGTTATATCATTAACCTTACTAACCGACCAAGCAAGAAGCAAGGCCCTCTAGCAAGCCGTGCGAGCCAAGCAATGGACACACGCCCGCGCCGAGCACCTGGGTCGTGGGACTTGCTCGCTCGTCGCTGCTATTGCGCTATTGCTTGCTGCTGCGTGCTCGCGCCCAATGGGCTTGCCTTGCTTGCTCGCGAGCTTGCTTGCTCGTTGGGCCTTGCACGCTTACGTGCTTGGCTGGACGGGCCGGCAACTCCGATGCCCTTCGTATTCGCGATTTAATATATTTCCGATATATTATTTATCGTTTCGTATACGACAAATCACCGTCGTACGATACGATTTATTCGTGTCGCCCAGCTTACGAATATCCGCGATACGATATACGATTCCGACAAAGGTCTTATCGTATAATACATTTCCAACTACTTCCCGAAAGCTATTAAATGAATTTCCGATTCATTTAATCCGGTGATCTGTTACGTGTCATTGGTGTGACCTTGTAGGTTCAGTCAAGAGTAAGTTGTGAGTTCAATATCCATTAGAACTCACTGATCGGAAGCATTGATCCAGCTAGCTGTTCCGATCACTTGATCTCACTGAATTAATTGTTCGCAATTAATCTGAACCTTGGTATTAGACTTAATGCACCTTGGGTGAAGGACATATTTCCTTCAATCTCCCACTTGTCATTCAGACAAGTGTGCATCCACATTCCTTTGTCACTTAGTGTTACTTACTGAACATAAGGTAAGATCCAAGCCATCCTTATTAGGTCCAGAAGTGTTTCTCGGATTACAGAGTTCAACTGTCAAACTTTTGCAGAAGGTTAAGCCTAACCATTCTGAGCACGACCATGCATTTTACAGTATCTAACTCTCCGAGAGGCCTTGTTATGCAACAACACCATATCCTATCAAAGATAGGAGGACAATCCATTCTTGCAATCTATGAACACTCACTTTGATTCATAGTACGCCCAATAACTGCTTTTATAGCCTCCTTTTATGGTGCGGCGTTTAGCTAGTATCAAAGCGAACTAATTCTCAAACGAGCAGACATAATCGCTCATGTTCTGAGGAACGGTTTCTAATCATCATTAATGAGAACTGCCTATGACATGACTTTAATCTCTTAAAGCGTTCTCATGGTCAATCCGATACAAGATCCAATAAGTATCTATGCAAAAGATTCTGACATCCAGTCACTCTAGTTCAAGAAACAGAACTAAGTAATCTACTTGCAATCTAATCTTCATTAGTCATTGGTCGTTCACCTTTCAATGACCTGGATTAGGGATCCTTTGTGACTTCAATATTCAAGTTCACTTATGGGTGTTTCTTTGTCGAAGAATCCATCTTGACATCCCATTTGAATGATTTGAATCACATGGACTTATCATTTAATTCTAAACCACAATTAAATGAATATGAATTAAATACATTTCATAAATATGAAATGGTTAAACCAATTGTTTTAAACATAGATCTAACAGATGTTCTAAAACAATACTTAGAAAATCAAAGCCATTCTCCAACATGCTTGATTCCCATGGTTGCTACATGTGCATTGTGTTTCACTTGTCGCAACGGTTTGGTCAATGGATCCGCGACGTTGTCGTCAGTTCCAACCTTGCAAATCTCAATTTCCTTTCTTTCAACGATCTCTCAAAGTATGTGAAATCGCCGCAGTATGTGCTTGGACTTCTGGTGGCTCCTAGGCTCCTTTGCCTGGGCAATGGCTCCGCTATTGTCGCAATACAAAGCCACTAGTCCTTTAATGGAGGGGACAACACCAAGTTCTTCGATGAACTTCCGAATCCAAACATCTTCCTTTGCTGCTTCTGAGGCAGTAATGTACTCGGCTTCAGTTGTAGAATCCGCAATAGTGCTTTGCTTAGCACTTTTCCAGCTTACTGCTCCGCCGTTGAGGCAAAACACAAACCCAGACTGTGATCTGAAATCATCTCTGTCGGTTTGAAAACTTGCGTCCGTATAGCCCTTAACAATCAACTCATCTGTACCACCATAAACCAGAAACTGATCCTTAGTCCTTTTCAGGTACTTTAGGATGTTCTTGGCAGCAGTCCAATGCGCCTCACCTGGTTCTGACTGGTACCTGCTCGTTGCACTGAGTGCGCACGAAACATCCGGCCTTGTACAAATCATAGCATACATGATGGATTCAATAGCCGAAGCGTATGGAATTCCACTCATCTTTCTACGCTCATCAGATGTTTTGGGACACTGATTCTTGCTTAGATATACGCCATGTGACATGGGTAGATGGCCTCTCTTGGCTTCCATCATATTGAACCTAGCTAGCACTTTGTCCATGTAAGTGCTTTGGCTTAGTCCAATCATCCTCTTAGATCTATCCCTATAGATCTTGATGCCCAATATGTACTGTGCCTCTCCTAAGTCCTTCATTGAGAAACACTTCCCGAGCCAAGCCTTTACAGACTCCAACATAGGAATGTCGTTTCCAATAAGCAGTATGTTGTCAACATACAAGACTAGGAATGCAATTTTACTCCCATTGACTTTCTTGTATACACAAGATTCGTCTCGATTCTTGATGAAGCCAAACTTATTGACTGCTTCATCAAATCGTATATTCCAACTCCTTGATGCCTGCTTTAGTCCGTAGATGGACTTCTTAAGCTTGCATACCTTTCCTTGGTTCTTTTGATCGACAAAACCCTCCGGCTGTGTCATGAACACAGTCTCTTCAAGAACACCGTTCAAGAAGGCAGTTTTGACATCCATTTGCCATATTTCATAGTCATGAAAAGCGGCAATCGCAAGGATTATCCGAATAGACTTAAGCATCGCGACTGGAGAAAAGGTTTCATCGTGGTCAATGCCGTGAACTTGCCTGTAACCTTTTGCTACCAATCTAGCCTTGTTAATGTATACAATTCCATCTTTGTCTTTCTTCAACTTGAAGACCCATTTGCTTCCGATAGGTGTGAACCCATCCGGCAAATCAACCAAATCCCAGACTTGATTTTCAGACATGGAGTCTATTTCAGATTGCATGGCCTCTAACCATTTAATGGAGCTTGGGCTCGTCATAGCTTGCTTGTAATTCAAAGGTTCATCATTATCCAATATGAGAACGTCTAAGTTTTCAGTCAAGAGGACGCCTGTCCATCTGTCCGGCTGAAAAATAGTTCTATTTGACCTACTAGGGGCAACAACGTTTTGAGGAACTACTCCCACTGGCTCTTCTAAAGACCTTGGAGGTTCATCAACTTGAACTGCTTCTAAAGAGTTTTGAGTTCGTTGTTCGTCTTGAATCTCTTCAAGGTCTATTATTCTCCCACTTGTCAATTTGGAAATATGATTTCTTTCCAAAAAGACACCGTCACGAGCAACGAATACCTTGTTGTCTGACTTGTTGTAGAAGTAATACCCCATAGTTTCTTTTGGATACCCAACGAAGAAACATTTGTCAGATTTAGGTTGTAGCTTGTCCGAAATTAATCGCTTGACATATGCTTCGCAACCCCAAATCTTCAGAAAAGATAACTTTGGAAGTTTCCCAGTCCATAATTCGTATGGAGTCTTTTCAACAGCTTTTGACGGAGCACGATTCAGTGTGAGTGCTGCAGTTTGCAACGCATGTTCCCAGAACTGTAAAGGAAGTTCGGCCTGACCCATTATTGACCTGACCATATCGAGTAAGTTCCTATTTCTCCGTTCCGACACTCCATTCCATTGAGGTGTCCCCGGAGCAGTCAATTCAGAAAGAATACCGCATTCTTTTAGATGGTCATCAAACTCGTGGCTAAGATATTCACCTCCTCGATCCGATCTTAGAGCTTTGATTTTCTTGCCATGTTGATTCTCTACTTCATTTTGAAATTCTCGAAATTTCTCAAACGATTCAGACTTGTGCTTCATTAAGTAAATATAGCCATATCTACTGAAGTCGTCCGTAAACGTTATGAAATAGCTGAACTCACCTCTAGCTTTCGTACTCATAGGCCCACATACGTCCGTATGTATTAGTCCTAGTAGTTCGCTTGCTCTTTCTCCTACCTTTGAGAAAGGTTGCTTTGTCATTTTGCCAAGTAAACAAGATTCGCATTGATCAATCTTCTCTAAGTCGAATGATTCTAGAATTCCTTTCCGTTGAAGTAATTCCATGCGCTTTATGTTTATATGGCCTAATCGACAATGCCACAGAAATGTGAGATCCGAATCACCAGTTTTAGCCTTTTTGGTATTTATGTTATAAATGTGTTTACTCGTATCTAGCACATAAAGACCGTTTTCTTGTTGTGCTGAACCATAAAACATTCCATTCAAAGAAAAAGAACAACTATTGTCTTTAAATTGAAAACTAAAACCTTTAGAATCCAAACTTGAAACGGAAATGATGTTTCTGGTGATACTAGGAACATAGTAACAGTTTTCTAGTTCCAAAACAAAACCACTAGGCAAAGAAATAAAATAAGATCCTACGGCTAATGCAGCAATCCGTGCTCCATTTCCCACGCGTAGATCCATCTCGCCTTTATCAAGCTTTCTACTTCTCCTTAGTCCCTGTGAATTGGAACATAAGTGTGAGCCACAACCAGTATCTAATACCCAAGAAGTAGAATTAGCAAGATTACAATGTAGTAACATACATACCTGAAGGAGAAGCAACGTTTCCGTC